>NC_036839.1:12931312-13059069 GCF_002910315.2 Salvelinus sp. IW2-2015 | reverse complement strand
CTCACTCACTCACTCACTCACTCACTCACTCACTCACTCACTCACTCACTCACTCACTCACTCACTCACTCACTCCTCTCAATTTCAATTCGATTCAATTCAAGGGGCTTTATTGGCATGGGACACATATGTTAACATTGCCAAAGCAAGTGAGGTAGATAATATATCTCTCTCCTTCTCTCTTTCTGTCTGCTGAATTGACACATCAAAGCCTCGTCCACCCCTGTTTTCTTCGCTCCATTTCCCTCTCACTTGGTCAGCCGGGAAAAGGACAGTGTTTCAGTCAGCTCCACAGTCACACAGGGCACCGTGGCTTAGCTGGCTCTCTGAGGACCTGAGTCAGGACGTTCTGTGAAGTACAGACACTGTTGGGTCCTAAAGGGTCACAGACTAACACCTTCCTTTCCAGGTTAAGAGATCTTCCTAAGGAGATAATGCAGACACAAAGTCAAGATGAACTGAGTCACATTTGAATGAAGATTCACTGAGCAAGGATCAAGGAGCACTTCCTCTGATGACCCAATACTAACTCAAACCAGTATACAAGTCCAGATAACTCAAACCAGTGTACAAGTCCAAATAACTCAAAACCAGTGTACATGTCCAGATAACTCAAAACCAGTGTACAGGTCCAGATAACTCAAAACCAGTGTACAGGTCCAGATAACTAAAAACCAGCATACAAGACCATATAACTCAAATCAGTGTAAACGTCTAGAAAACTAACCAGTAGATAATCCAGATAACTCAAACCAGTATACAAGTCCAGTGAACTCAAACCAGCATACAAGTCCTGATAATATCCCTTCTCCGCATACTTAATCACTCAGAGCCAAGGTTTCTTACCTGCAACAGAGTTGGGCCGCGGCATCATGAGGGACAAGGAGGTGTGTGCTGTGGGGTATGGAACGGGGCCCTCTGGTGGGTGGCTTGGTCCTACTGCTGCTCCTCCTGCAGCCCCCGCTGAGGAGCCTGTGGGGTGCTCTGTCCTGGATGGGGCAGGGGTCTCTGGGGGCCCACTGGGGTCTTCCTCCGCCACAGGAGAGCACGTATCGGCCCGCACGCTGGGCACCAGGCCATGGTGCCCGCTGCTCCTCAGGCTGCCATCTTTACTCCATTCCAGGCTGGAGCCGCTGCGGTCGTCATTCTCCGAGGAGCTTGTGATGGTGGCTGAGAGAGAGAGAGAGAGAGAGAGAGAGAGCGAGAGAAGAAAATCGGTGCAGTACGTCATTGTCATTATTAGGAATTCTCTGTGTCTTTAGCGTTTCCACTCTGTTTTCATTGACCTCATCAACACCCTCCACCTGATCTGATATTTACCAATAAATGTAGTTCCAACTAATGAGAATTATCCAGAGCTGGCATGGTGGGGTAGATTTAGATCAATAGAGCCTGCCCCAAGTTTTTTAGTCTTTGTATTAACCACCATTATTTTCCCTTATTAAAGGTATCTTGAATGGAGTAGCTTAGAATACTCAAAAGTGTACACTGTACATCAAATAGGTTTGCCTCCAAACAGTACTGTCATCTATCTAATAGAACATGGTGTGATCAAACTGAAGTTGATACTGTAGTAGGGTTGCAAAATTACGGTTACTTTCCCAAAATTGCCAAATTTTTCAGAAATTCACGATGGAAGGTTCCCGGAATCAGGAGGGAATAAGCAAGGAATCCTCCAACCAAGATCTCTGGAAAACCTGGGAATTCTGGGAAAGATACCATTTGACTTCAAACTTCCATTTGAAGAGTTTAGACAGGTGTTTGCTTACATGAAAGCAAATCCCCTTTTAATCCTCTCCTCAGGCCTGGCTGACCATGCTAAACAGAATCACTAAAAGCTGAGGGGAAAGGCAAAAGCCACCAACTGGCAGCTGGGCTCCAAAACATGGGAATGCTTCCCAAATTGCACCCTATCCCCTATATAGTGCACTACTTTTGACTGTCACATGTGCAGTCAGAGGAAATGCGTCTGTTTTTGGCAGCTTTAGAGTAGACCCACTGTACCACATAGCTAATCTGGATTTCATAACGGTGCTGTGTGTTGCACCGTCACTAATAATAACATAACAAATACGTCTGGGATAACTAGCCTGATGCTTGTGCAAATATTCAGCAAATCAGAAATCCCTAAACGTTGTAACATTTGATACAGTGATTTGATTCACAAAGACAGACCGAAGTGGTCTGAATAAAAAGGTAAAACAGCCTACCTTCTTACACTAGCTTTACCATCTCCTCACTCTGCTTTAGAACACGAATAACTGGTTATCACCGTTATTTACAACATGAATAACTGGTTATCACCGTTATTTACAACATGAATAACTGGTTATCACCATTGTTTACAACATGAATAACTGCTATCACCATTATTTACAACATGAATAACTGGTTATCACCATTATTTGCAACATGAATAACTGGTTATCACCGTTATTACAACATGAATAACTGGTTATCACCGGTATTTACAACATGAATAACTGGTTATCACCGTATTTTACAACATGAATAACTGTCTATCACCATTATTTACAACATGAATAACTGGTTATCACCGTTATTTACAAACTGAATAAACTGGTTATCACCGCTATTTACAACGTGAATAACTGGTTATCACCGTTATTACAATGTGAATAACTGGTTATCGCCGTTATTTGCAACGTGAATAACTGGTTATCGCCGTTATTTACAACGTGAATAACTGGTTATCGCCGTTATTTACAACGTGAATAACTGGTTATCGCCGTTATTTGCAACGTGAATAACTGGTTATCCGCCGTTATTTACAACGTGATAACTGGTTATCGCCGTTATTTTACAACGTGAATAACTGGTTATCGCCGTTATTTGCAACGTGAATAACTGGTTATCGCCGTTATTTACAACGTGAATAACTGGTTATCGCCGTTATTTACAACATGAATAACGACCCAGTTGTTCAGTCTTTTTGTTCTGTATCTAGAGATGTGACCCAGTTGTTCAATCTTTTTGTTCTCTATCTAGGGACGCGACCCAGTTATTCGTTCTAAATGTTCCATTGCCATACTGGCTGGCAACATTCTTATCCTTTGTTTGCTAGCTAGCCAACTACAGCTAACTTACAGTCACGTCAAACAGTGCAGCCAGAATATCAATGAAGTAACTAGGTTTTTTGGTTACTACATGATTCCATATGTGTTATTTCATAGTTTTGATGTCTTCACTATTATTCTACACTGTAGAAAATAGTAGAAATAAAGAAAAACCCTTGAATAAGTAGGTGTGTCCAAACTTTGACTGGTACTGTGTATCCCCAAAAATGATGCTGATTCAGAATTTTGACTGGCTGAGAAACGCTGCCTGTCTGTCTGTCTCGTTCTGACTCTCGTCACGTTCATTACTATGGGACAGCTGGAGATCGAATTTGAATATTGAAACAATGTTGTATATGTCGCAGAGACAGACAGCAAGGTTTATACAAATCTCCGCCGTTGAAAACTAAATATTAGCGTAAAAGAAATGTGAGATAATGTCTAGATGCTTTTTATTTTTTTGTATAAAAAAAAAAAATGTAACCTTTATTTAACTAGGCAAGTCATTTTTATAGTGGAGATCAAGTTTATAAATTGCCTGGCTGAGATGATGAGATAGTGAAATGCGCAGTCAGAAATGGGCATTTTGGGCATTTTAAATGGGCATTTTAACATCATAGATTTAGCCGGTGGTAACTTGGAATAGAAACCAATCACCATTCAGGATTAGACCCACCTGTTGTATAAAACATTAATAACTTGTCATTACCATTAATTACAACATGAATAACTGCTTATGACCATTCCTATGACCCTCTTAAGTCCCCTCCTTGCGATGCCCTCCCTCCCTCCCTCGGCCCCACCCCACAACAGCAGCTGCAGGTTTTCATATGTCAACACACACTCTGCAGTAGGCTCCATACCATCCCACCCAACGTGCTGTTTAAAAACCAGCCAAATTAATATGGGTTTTTGAAGTAAATGATTCCCTGCGTTCTCTTATCCTGCTTCTTCCACAGTCCGTTTCAACCACTTCAAAGGCCCTGACTACTATTCATCAGAGCTGGGAATCAGTCTCATGGACACAACATCTACATCCCAAATGGCACCATATTCCCTACATAGTGCACTATTTTTGACCAGAGCCCTATGAAATAGGGTGCCATTAGGAACACAACATACTTGGCTTCTCCCTCTGCCTTTTAAATAACCCAAGAAGCCCTACACACTAGGGGGAAGTTCCGGACCAATGTTATAGCTTGTCCTCCGCCGACAAACAGAATTGTGAGTGTTTGAAGGAGAAACCATGAGGCCGCTAGACTTGGTTAGAAGCATTGAGTTCTACAGTACTGATTCCACAGAAGAAAAAGTAGGTCCTAATGATCTGAAGTTGGCTGGCCCATATGTATCAAGCGTCTCAGAGTGGGAGCGCTGATCTAGGATCAGTTTTGCCTTAAATATCACAAGGAATAAGCTGACATGGACAGGGACCTGATCCTAGATCAGCACTTCTACTCTGAGACGCTTAGGCTACATCTCTCGGTCTCAACCTGGGCAGTAGGTACAGTTGTAGTCGGAAGTTTACATACATCTTAGCCAAATACATTTAAACTCAGTTTTCACAATTCCTGACATTTAATCCTAGTAAAAATTCCCTGTCTTAGGTCAATTAGGATCACCACTTTATTTTAAGAATGTGAAATGTCAGAATAATAGTAGAGAGAATGATTTATTTCAGCTTTTATTTCTTTCATCACATTCCCAGTGGGTCAGAAGTTTACATACACTCAATTAGTATTTGGTAGCATTGCCTTGAATTTTGGCCCATTCATCCTGACAGAGCTGTTGTAACGGAGTCAGGTTTGTAGGCCTCCTTGCTCGCACACACTTTTTCAGTTCTGCCCACAAATTTTCTATGTGATTGAGGTCAGGGTTTTGGGATGGCCACTCCAATACCTTGACTTTGTTGTCCTGAAGCCATTTTGCCACAACATTGGAAGTATGCTTGGGGTCATTGTCCATTTGGAAGACCCATTTGCGACCAAGCTTTAACTTCCTGACTGATGTCTTGAGATGTTGCTTCAATATATCCACATCATTTTCCATGCTAATGATGCCATCTATTTTGTGAAGTGCACCAGTCCCTCCTGCAGCAAAGCACCTCCACAACATGATGCTGCCACCCCTGTGCTTCACGGTTGGGATGGTGTTCTTCGGCTTGCAAGCATCCCCCTTGTTCCTCCAAACATAACAATGGTCATTATTGCCAAAGAGTTCTATTTTTGTTTCATCAGACCAGAGGACATTTCTCCAAAAAGTACGAATCTTTGCCCCATGTGCAGTTGCAAACCGTAGTCTGCGCTTTTTATGGCGGTTTTGGAGCAGTGGCTTCTTCCTTGCTGAGCAGTTTCCTCCAGAATCTTCACAAGGCCTTTGCTGTTGTTCTGGATTGATTTGCACTCTTCACACCAAAGTACGTTCATCTCTAGGAGACAGAACGCGTCTCCTTCCTGAGCGGTATGATGGCTGCGTGGTCTCAGGGTTTTATACTTTCGTACTATTGTTTGTACAGATGAATTTGGTACCTTCAGGCGTTTGGAAATTGTCCCAAGATGAACCAAGGTCTACAATTATTTTCTGAGGTCTTGGCTGATTTCTTTTGATTTTCCCATGATGTCAAGCAAAGAGGCACTGAGTTTGAAGGTAGGCCTTGAAAAAACCCACAGGTACACCCAATTGACTCAAATGATGTCAATTAGCCTATCAGAAGCTTCTAAAGCCATGACATAATTTTTTGGAATTTTCGAAACTGTTTAAAGGCACAGTCAACTTAGTGTATGTAAACTTCTGACCCACTGGAATTGTGATACAGTGAATTATAAGTGAAATAATCTGTCTGTAAACAATTGTTGGAAAAATTACTTGTGTCATGCACAATGTAGATGACCTAACCGACTTGCCAAAACTATAGTTTGTTAACAAGAAATTTGTGGAGTGGTTGAAAAACGAGTTTTAATGACTCCAACCTAAGTGTATATAAACTTCCGACTTCAACTGTATGTAGGCAGTAGCTGGGCACGGCACAGCGCTTTTCACGCTGCTTTACAATGGCAGATACAATATCACAGCCAGCATTAATTATTTAGCAGCTATGATATTGCACAGGGGGGTTAGGAGGAATATGAGTCACAGTTATCAATTATGTCAACAGCAGCACAGATTTTGTATTCGGGAGATGCAAAGTATTACTGCCAACCAACCAAGTCTGTCTTGGCCACAAAATGGTACAAAAAGGTTGAAACACTGGTGAAGCAGCTCACGATTTCAGCAGAGGCTATTGCAACAGGTCTTTTTCCTTCATTTTATTTTGATATAGGCCAAATTTGTCTACTTGGGTGAATGTACAATAGGGGATAGAATTGTAATGTCTTAGTGAGGTTAACTGCTTTGTTTTATTTTGGTCCAAATCAACTGGGGCCTTGAAAAAATTATGTCAATAACCAGACAGAAAAAACACTTACGGGGCCTCCCGGGTGGCGTAGTGGTCTAAGGCTGTGCCACCAGAGACTTTGGGTTCGAGCCCAGGCTCTGTCGCAGCCAGCCGCGACCAGGAGGCCCATGGGGCGGCGCACCATTGGCCTAGCGTCGTCCGGGTTAGGGAGGGTTTGGCCGGCAGGGATATCCTTGTCTCATCGCGCACTAGCGACTCCTGTGGGGGGCCGGGCGCAGTGCACGCTGACCAGGTCGCTAGGTGTATGGTGTTTCCTCCGACACGTTGGTGCGACTGGCTTCCGGGTTGGATGCGCACTGTGTTAAGAAGCTGTGCGGCTTGGTTGGGTTGTGTTTCTGAAGACGCATGGCTCTCGACATTCGCCTCTCCCGAGTCCGTACGGGAGTTGCAGCGATGAGACAAGACAGTAACTACTAACAATTGGATACCACGAAATTGGGGAGAAAAAGGGGGTAAAAAAATGTAATCCCCAAAAACTTTTTTTGTTGCAATGTTACATGACTAGCATTTTTGGCCAATAAAAACAGTACAATTGAGAATACCGAATTCAGAATACCGAATTAATTTCTAGTAGGTTTGACAGTCCCTGGAACCTATAAGCAGAAACCACAAAGGAGTTGAATACAGTAATAACCCATCTTCCTGTCAGCACATGTAAATCCCCAAATCTCCTAAAGCCCCTGTTAGTAGAGGAACAAAACAGCCACATGTTGTTGGAGCTTTCAACCACCACTACCTTTTAATATTGTACACACCACTAACAGCACAATGCAACAGCCCTTTCTTCTCAACGATGAGTCTTGATTTGCCTTCCTCCCTCTTGTAGAATGCAAACATATTCTGACCGACGGGTTGGGACAGAGCCGGCCTACATGATGACATGATCAACTTTGGTACTCTGCTTGGTTAAAGACGATTCAATCGCTGATGAATATGTTGTGTACAAGGCCCCTCACTATGACGTCAGCACAAACGACTTGAAGGATACAGACTAAATTTATGTAGCGATCAATAGAGTAGCAGAATAAAAAAATAAACATTTGGGATGAGTTGTCAGGCAATAAAACAGTAAAACGATCAAAGATTTTGGAGAAGATGAATGTATATAGTCCATATGAATAATGATAGATTGGACTTATCAGGGTAATGCAGACCCTGTTTAGATTGTTGACGATGCTAGTCTCACGAGACACAAGAGGCATGGAGGACAATCTAGGTCCACTCCTGTGGGCATTGTGCAGAATGTGAATAGTAAGTGATGAGGAAAGGCTGAGTGCTAGGGACAGAGTAACTGATTGAGTGGATGGGTGAGTGAGACTATGTCCTTAATGGCACCCTATTCCCTATAGTGCACAACCTTTGACCAGAAGGGCCCTGGTCAAAAGTAGTGCACTGCATAGGGAATAAGGTTCCAATTGAGATGCAACCTGAGTGTCTCTCACCTATGATCCCGCTGTCCTTGCTCTCGAGCGTGGAGCTGAGGCTGGCGATGGTTCCACAGGGGCTACAGTGAGTCAGAGGAGTTTTGCTGTGACCGCTGCTGCTGTGTCGGAGGCTGTGGCTGGCGTTGCTGTTCAGGGTGGAGCATGGGCTCTCTGTGCAGGGGGACGCCGTGCTACTGGTCAGACTGGAGCAGGGACTGATACCCTGACTAGTCACTGAACACTGGAGAAGGAGAAACACATTTTATTTTGTTTTATTGATCCCACATGGCAGTCAAATATAAACTCAGCAAAAAAAGAAACGTCCTCTACCTGTCAACTGCGTATATTTTCAGGAAACTTAACATGTGTAAATATTTGTATGAACATAACAAGATTCAACAACTGAGACATAAACTGAACAAGTTCCACAGTCATGTGACTAACAGAAATGGAATAATGTGTTCCTGAACAAAGGGTGGGGAGGAGTCAAAATCAAAAGTAACCGTCAGTATCTGGTGTGACCACCAGCTGCATTAAGTACTGCAGTGCATCTCCTCCTAATGGACTGCACCAGATTTGCCAGTTCTTGCTGTGAGATGTTACCCCACTCTTCCACCAAGGCACCTGCAAGTTCCCGGACATTTCTGGGGGGAATGGCCCTAGCCCTCACCCTCCGATCCAACAGGTCCCAGATGTGCTCAATGGGATTGAGATCCGGGCTCTTCGCTGGCCATGGCAGAACACTGACATTCCTGTCTTGCAGGAAATCACACACAGAACGAGCAGTACGGCTGGTGGCATTGTCATGCTGGAGGGTCATGTCAGGATGAACCTGCAGGAAGGGTACCACATGAGGGAGGAGGATGTCTTCCCTGTAACGCACAGCGTTGAGATTGCCTGCAATGACAACAAGCTCAGTCCGATGATGCTGTGACACACCGCTCCAGACCATGACGGACCTTCCACCTCCATATCGATCCCGCTCCAGAGTACAGGCATTGGTGTAACACTCATTCCTTCGACGATAAACGTGAATCCGACCATCACCCCCGGTGAGAAAAAAACGCGACTCGTCAGTGAAGAGCACTTTTTGCCAGTCCTGTCTGGTCCAGCGACAGTGGGTTTGTGCCCATAGGTGACGTTGTTGCCGGTGATGTCTGGTGAGGACCTGCTTTTACAACAGGCCTACAAGCCCTCAGTTCAGCCTCTCTCAGCCTATTGCGGACAGTCTGAGCACTGATGGAGGGATTGTCCTTTCCTGGTGTAACTCGGGAAGTTGTTGTTGCCATCCTGTACCTGTCCCGCAGGTCTAATGTTCGGATGTACCAATCCTGTGCAGGTGTTGTTACACGTGGTCTGCCACTGCGAGGACGATCAGCTGTCCGTCCTGCCTCCCTGTAGTACTGTTTTAGGCATCTCACAGTACGAATGTTGCAATGTATTGCCCTGGCCACATCTGCAGTCCTCATGCCTCCTTGCAGCATGCCTAAGGCACGTTCACGCAGATGAGCAGGGACCCTGGGCATCTTTCTTTTGGTGTTTTTAAGAGTCAGTAGAAAGGCCACTTTAGTATCCTAAATTTTCATAACTGTGACTTTAATTGCCTACCGTCTGTAAACTGTTAGTGTCTTAACGACCGTTCCACAGGTGCATGTTCCTTAATTGTTTATGGTTCACTGAACAAGCATGGGAAACAGTGTTTAAACCCTTTACAATGAAGATCTGTGAAGTTATTTGGATTTTTACAAATTATTTTTGAAACACAGGGTCCTGAAAAAGGGACACTTCTTTTTTGCTGAGTTTATTACTGAAATGCATGGGTATTTACAAAGATAAGGCACATAGGCCTATGAAGTTGTCGTCATCATTGTCCTCATCAACAACAACAACAACAACATAATAAAACATGACAATAGAGGAAGACAAAGAGCAGAGAGTAGAGCGTTGAGCCAAGGAAAGAAAACTACTGCAATCAGTATGAATGGAATCTCATAGCTACAAAGTTTAACAATAAAAAACTGTTCATATTTTTCACTTGGGAATAAAGAGCTTGCCTCCTTATATGGGAGTAGACTGGAAAATATGAGTCAAGTCAAATAGCTTTTTTTTTTTTTTTTAACCTGAGCAAATAACCCGAATCATGCGCAAGCAATGCAAATTCCTGAGGAAATAAATTAGCAGTTTACATGTGAGCATGACACACAAGCTGAAGGCATGAGCTCGCTCAGTAAACAAAGCAAGGCTTTCAAAACAGCAAACTCAGGCCTAAAACGACTCCAGGACCTGTATATCGGAGTAGGAGTGCTGATCTAGGATCAGTTCCCTAGGATTCATTATGATCTAAAAGCTGAAACTGATCCTATATCAGTACTCCTAGTCTGAGATGGATGATGAATAGGGGCCCAGGCTGTAGACTAGACTTGAGTTAGAACAACTGAATACCAACTTACAATCTAACTACTAACCAGAATAACTCAACCCATGATTGATCACCATGTTCTTCTTACTCAAGAAGTGCTAATGCCACAACCCCAACCTTTAGGTGTGTCCCTTGTATTCTCCTCTCCGCTGCCTCTCTCTCCCTATGCCATCCAGTGTGTAGCCTAGGTCAGGATGAGTGCTTGATGGCTGGGGTTAGCATTACCGCCTAGAGGTGTGCTACATGCCTGCTCCCAAATTACACTTTATTTCCTATTTAGTGCACTACATTTGACCAGAGCCCTATGGGTAGTGAACTATATATATATCTCAAGGCCATCAGACTGTTAAACAGCCATCACTAACATAGAGAGGCTGCTGCCAACATACAGACCCAAATCACCGTCCACTTTAATAAATGGATTTAATAAAGGTATCACTAGTCACTTTAAATAATGCCACTGTAATAATATTTACATATCCTACATTACTCATCTCATATGTATAAACTCTATTTAATACCATCTATTGCATCTTGCCTATGTCGCATGGCCATCGCTCATCCATATATTTATATGTACATATTCTTATTCCATCCCTTTACATTTGTGTGTATTAGGTAGTTGTTGTGAATTTGTTAGATTACTTGTTAGATATTACTGCACTGTCGGAACTAGAAGTACAAGCATTTCGCTACACTCTCATTAACATCTGTTAACCATTTGTATGTGACCAATAAAATGTGATTTGATTTGATTTGAATAGGGTGCCATTTGGGACACAGTCCAGGAACCTTCTAACACTGCCTCACCAAAGGGTTCTGCATGCTAACTCTTCCTCATCGTTTCCCATCTACATCACGATGTCGCACTCTAGCTGAATGGTGATCAGGGTCAAATTCATAACGGAACACAACAACAAAAAATGTTTTGGCAATGGAAAACCAGGAGGTAGTCCCTCCCTGTTTCAGTCTGTTTTCTTCCGTTTGGTGCCTATTGAATAGGACCCATGTAATGTGGAGCAAAGGATAAGGCAACGTACATTACCCAACATACCACGCTGATAACATAATAGCTTAATGGCATTTACTCTAAGGGAGAATTAAACAGATGATGCTTTTAAACTCTGATGGTAAAACAGCAGTGTAGAAGTCAATGGGATACGGAATAGTTAAAGGTCATGCAGAGTCAAAATCATGTTTTTCATTCAATTGGATGATATTTGGATAAAACCAGATCAAAGTAGGATGACCAAAGTATAAAAAATAACTGTTGATTCTACATTGATAAAGTTGATTACTCGACTAAAGTTGTATCATAAAGTTACTGGTCCCCTTCCCCCATGTCAAACACATTGATTCGGGAGGCTGGATTATTAAGGGATTTTGTGGCGTCACAAAATCTCAAATTTTAATACACCCATGGTAAAGTCTTATTCTCTTACCCAATTTAAATAAGTACCACCTTGTAACCAACGTCGCAGAAGGCGTGTTTGCAGAGGGGCATGGTTTACATAGCTCTACTGGTACATAGCTCTCATTTGACTGCAGCGTATCAGAAAATATAATTACAGGTTTCCCATATGCATCTAAGGCAAAGATACTTACAGGTGACTCGCATGTCACTACTTCACAGGAGAGGCATTTGAACGTATTTGAAGAATTTTTTATCAAAATTCTGGAACATATAAACTTTCATGTGCCTTGAACTTATATGCCATCTGTAAATTCAAATATTTATTTTAAATGACAAGCCTAGCTGGTTTAGCCACGGAAAAAGACAGGAACCTTCCCCCTAGCCATGACTGGCTATGATAATGGATGGGCTGGACATGCTGAGAGATGAGTTCGTATTGGTCTGCCATTTAGCACACTTCTGTTTATAACATGAGCTGCTCAGTAGGTGTAGATAATCCTTGCTACTGCGGCTTTTTTGAAAGATATAACGTTAGTCATGGAGAACTATAAAAGGGTTGCTACTGCTCTCAACAACATTGCTGCCCTGAATTTAGCAGGCGCAATCGGCAAAAAAAAGTTGTGATGGAAAAAGTTGTGATGGACTACTTTCTGCACACGGTCAGTGTGAAACGGAGTGACTTGACACAACAGGCCAAACAAGCTGTAGTTAGCTACAAACCAAATGGAAAAGACACACTGCCGTGAAGTGTTCATCCATGTATACGGACGGGTAAGAGTCTAGCTACATTTTCAGATATGATACATTTCTAATTTTGTCAGAAAGTTGTGTTAAAGCGTACGGTTCGCTTGCTAGCGAACATTAGCATGCTGGCTCGCTAGCTAAAGTTACGTGTATGATCTGTGTAGTAATAAAATTTGCATCTCAGAAATCCATTATCATTCCTAGTTATAGCCTAATGTTAGCTAACTAGTAAACATTGAACCTAGTTGGTTAGCTTTAGCTACCTACAGATTCATACTACATCATTTCATGCATGGTGGCTAGCTATGATAATCCGTTTGGACTGTAACTATGGGCTGGGATTATGGTTCATTGTTTAGCTAGCTAGCTACATGTCTAAACAAAAGACTCCACTTCGCCAGTTGATTACATGGCCCATCAAGTTAGCCAGGTGTGTCTGGGGGTGATTACGGCAATCTATTGTATTTCATTGACATGTGTACATGTCTAAACAATAGTGACCCACCCACTTAGCTAGATGTGGCTGGGTGAGGGGGGTATAGCATTTCTTTCACATGACCCATCAATTTAGACAAATGTGTCTGGGTAAACATAATCTAATAATTAGAAAATAGTTATAAAATATTTTTATCTGGACACTTTCTATTTCTGATATTGCTACCATGCAAATATGCAAATAACCACTATGCCGTTTACACCTGTATCCTGTGCATGTGACAAATAAACGTAGATTTTATTTGATTAGTTTGTGTCTACCAGAGACGGTAATGTGAAGAACAACATGACCTGCAACAAAGTCAGATTAGGATAGTGTATTTTTACCTGGAATTTTTCCTTATTGTAGGCTACTACCTTCACCACTTTTAGTCTTGAAATCTTTGGTTATTTACTACACTACCTTACTCATTCTGTTTAGCACTTGGCCTCACAAGTGAATCCTTAAAGAGATGGGTGGGGCTAAGGTTAAGAGGGTGTGAACGATGCTGAATAAGACAAAGGAGAGCTCTTCAGTACAGTAGGTGTAACAAAATATTCAAGTGCCATTTCTCAAAAGTGGGGTTACAAGTTCATCAACTATCAAAGCAGAATTACTTCCCCATTGTTCCTCAACTGCAGTGTATGATATACCATTTTGTAGCTCTGAGTCTCTACTTTTATCAATGCAAAAAAACACCAACTAAAAATGTTTCTACAGAAGACCCAATTGAGGTGATGAGGTCATATAGGTTTCCACTTCCATCTGTGTCTGGTGTTAGCTAATAACTGGCCAACTAAGTCTTTAGCCAGCATGGAACAAAAGCGGTTGAAAGGAACAAAAGTGGTTGCCCAAAACTCTGATGCAGTTGTCATGTCATTACATCAAGAGACATGTCAAATGGAAGATACATACAAACATCTTGACGTCATTTATAGTCATGATATATGAACATTGTCTGGCAGTACAAAACATTAAGGACACCTTCCTAATATTGAGTTGCACCCCCAGCCTTAATTCGTCGGGGTATGGGCTCTACACGGTATCGAAAGCATTCCAGAGGGATGCTGGCCTATGTTGACACCAATGCTTCCCACAGTTGTGTCAAGTTGGCTGGATATCCTTGGGTGGTGGACCATTCTTGATACACAAGGTAAACTGTTGAGCGTGAAACACGCAGCAGCGTTGCAGTTCTTGACACAACTCGGTGCACCTGGCACCTATTACTATACCCAGTTCGAAGGCACTTAAATCTTTTGCCTTGCCCATTCACCATCTGAATGGTACACATACACAATCCATGTCTCAATTGTTTCAATGCCAAAAAATCCTTCTTTAGCCTGTCTCTTTCCACTTTCATCTACACTGATTGAAGTGGATTTGACAGGTGACATCAAGAAGGGATCATAGCTTTCACCTGGATTCACCTGATCAGTCTATGTCATGGAAAGAGCAGGTGTCCTTAATGTTGTGTACACTCAGTGTATATATTTTACGAAAAGTACCCATACTTTACCCTGTAAAGTTTCAACTGAATGTGTCCACTGAATGTGTCCAATTCCACTTGGGCTAGCTAGCTAAATTATACAGCCAACCTTTTTTCCATATTGATGCTGTTACAAAACAGTTGGATAAAACAATATTTGTGAAACCATGATGTGATGTATGACAGGATTGGATGTTGCATGGAATTTCAATGTTGTTTGAGTTGCTTTGTGTATCAGCAAATTTGGTTGAGATAATCTCATTGTGTCCATGTTGCTTGACATAGGCGTTCTCAAAGAACCGTCAGTTGAGGTGAGCTCCCCGCCCACTCATTCTGTCTTTTCAGACTTCCTGGTAGTTTGCCCTAAGAGAAAAATACTCTTTGGAGCATTTTTATCAGGAAAAATATTGCAGGTGATGTTTTAGTCACTCAAAGGGCTATTTTACATGGGAATTAGAATGACTGCTCGGGGACCTTTTAACAGATGATCAATGCTTCCAAACGTTTCTCTCTAAAGCACTGAGAAGAACATCATTCTAGATTGACAAAAAACATCACAAAACCAGTATTGCCCTAATTTCTTGGGATTCTCACTTTGACATCTTGACTAATGAATATGATTCACGAAATATAAGCTTCTTAAAAGTGACTTGAATGACCGATTCTGGGCCAAAATGTGTCAAAGAAGCATGAAGAGGGAAATCAAAGGTGTGCTCTGCTCCCTTCCACTGAGCATCTGACTAATTAGCAGAGCCAAACAAACTGAGCAAAAGACTTGACATAACTCTATTTCTGGAGGTAAGCTCGTACACTTGTGTTACATACTCAAGTGCCCCTGCAAGAGCCACTCAAGTTTGCCTTAGATCATCACACTGGATACCTCAGGCTCATACTCCAACACTAACACACTCGAGCAGTTTAACTAACCAAACATTCACTTAGTTTACAGACACAAAACATCTCTGAGAACATGTTGATGTTAGAGTTTAGAGTTACCCTTATTCGCCGCAATTAGTATCATTTCCGTGGTAGAATTGAGACTTTAATCCAAGTCCAAAGAAGCGGGGGCAAATGCGAGCGCAAGCTGCACCAAAAAAGCATCCTTTCTTCTTTCCCTTCTTTTCACACTCTCTCAACTCCCCTCCCTCCCCTCCCTTTTTCTAGCTCTCTATCTCTGTTGTTGTGCGGCTGCTGCAGCAGCTGCAGGGGGAAATGAAATACCTTCTTTTCATTCTTGTCTTCCATAGGTATGCGAGCCGTGCCTGGGATCCCTTCTCCCAGTAAGAAGCCCAGCCTTGTCATCAGCTCCTGAGTGGCAGGGGAGGAGGAGGAGCTTGGCTCTTTCTCGGCTTGAAGCTCTGCTGTGTGAGAGAAGAGAATTGACTCACGTTAATATTCACAGGGAGAGTGACTGGCTCTGCCCCTGCTGCCGTGCTCCACACACGCACACACGCACAGAAAGACACACACACAGCTGCACACATGCACACACTGCTGCTGGGGCTGCGCAGGCAGAGAGGAAGGCATACACACTGACACAGAGGTGGATACAGCAAGCATGGAGCACAGCACAGTGCAGCTCAGTGCACTACAGACGCAGTACTCTGCAGGGTTTGCTTGCACAAGTCCAGCCTGCCTGCCTCGTTAGGAATGCTGTGACAGTGTCTGTCTCTCTTCAACAAGTCCAGCGTGCCATTCTACATAATGCCGCTCTCACTCAAAGAGCCTCGGAAAATCAATGAAGAACACAATAGTAGAATGAAATAGAAAAGGCTTCACTTTATGGTCTTAACTGTTGTCTCCTGTCAATGTTACCAAAAAATTGTAACAATTTAAAAAATATTTAAAAAGGATCGCAAAGAAAATCTCTATTGTAGGATTCACGGAGTCGGGAGGGAATAAGCAGGAAATCCGAAATCCTTCCAAAAATTATTTTGGGAAAACCAGGGAATTTATTGAAAGTTCCCAGAATTTTGCAACCCTAGTTTCAACCCCTTGCTATTGTACTTGTGTTGGGTGGACTGCATTATATATTTATTTGGCATAATTTTACATTGACAGTGTAGGCCTTTATCCTCTTACATGTAGCCTGCTGTATACTTGTCTGCTATGATGTTCCAAAGGATGTACATTGGTTTTCACTGTTAATAAATTATGAGCTCACAAAACATTGACTTACAAACACACTGCAAACCATTACATCCACAACTGGGTGATGACGCAGTTATTTTGTATGTACATTACCCCAACATGTTAATGAGGAGCCAGGGGGATATGGGCTCCACATATGATGGGCTGACCATAGAAATAGTATGATATGATTATTATTAGTATTTATATGGGGCTGACAACCCTGCCACCCCACCCCTAAGGGCAGTGGGGAGGCCTGGGGTACAATAAGTTATTATACTGCATTCTGTCAGCACCTCCCCCTCCCCTCTCTCTTCCAGTTATTAATAACGCTGGCAGTCCATCTGATTAAATACAAAACCCGTCCAGCCACATAATATACTGCCAAGACGTAATGAAGTCAAAACTAATGCCACCACACACACACACACACACACACACAATCAACACAGCCACACTGCCAACACACACACGTACTGTATACGGACACACATACGCAACAACACATTTACAATTATTTGCTGCTGTGGTGGCAGGGGACGCAAGAAGAATCAAACCATTTTATTCAATATGAAATCTGCCGATGGATGCAATGTAGACTGATTTGATTGAATGCAAAACAAGACTGACCCGCAGCAGAAACATCTACACCATGAACATGTTTACTTCTCTACTCCAAGACATTCCCTTACAAACTGTGTATTACTATTGTATCATCTATAGGAACAAATGCTACACCATTTTTGGTTGAGCGGGAGGATGTTCAACATAGAACCAGAATTAGCAATTTCTATTTCTATGATCCAACCTGGTTGAGCATTAAGAGGAGAAATCCAGCAGAAAGATACATTTGGTAAAACGAAGAGGAGGAGAGAGGGAGGGGAAGAGAGAAATTATGGAAAATCTATTATCTCCTCCTTAAGGAATTAACCAAGGAGACCCACCCCTCACCAACGCACACGAGCTCCCTCTCTCCTCCACTTCCACTTCCACTCCCCCTCTCCCCTCTTTGCACTCTACACTCACTTCATTTCACTGCCTTAAATCAAAATCAAAGTTTGTTGGTTGCATCAAATATTGAGCAGATGTTATTGCGGGAGTAGCGAAATGCTTGTGTTCCTAGCTCTAACAGTGCAGTAATATCGAACAATTCACAACAATAACACACAAGTCTAAAAGTAAAAGAATGGATAAAGAAAAATATATATAGGACGAGCAATGTCGGAGTCCGAGTATAATATATATATATACATACATATTTATATATATATATATATATATATTATATATATATGTGATGTATAGACATTACGGACAGTATGCGCGGATAGAATATTTAGTTTATCTGAAGAATACGTAGGATAGAAAAGTACTGTGTACAGTTGAAGTCGGAAGTTCACATACACTTAGGTTGGAGTCATTAAAACTCGTTTTTCAACCACTCTACAAATGTCTTGTCAACAAACTATAGTTCTGGCAAGTCGATTGGACGCTACTTTGGTGCATGACACAAGTCATTTTTTCGCAACATTGTTTAAGACCAGGATTATTTTCACCTTATATGATGTATACAATTCCAGTGGGTCCAAGACTTGATCATAGCACGAGTTTGTTCTGTGCCTTTAAACCAGCTGGAAAATTCAGAAAATGATGTCATGGCTTTAGAAGCTTCTGATAGGCTAAATTGATATCATTTGAGTCAATTGGAGATGTACCTGTGGATGAATTTCAAGGCCTACTTCAAACTGCAGTGCCTCTTTGCTTGACATCATGGAAAATCAAAAGAAATCAGCCAAGACCTCAGAAAAACAATTGTAGACTCCACAAGTCTGGTTCATCCTTGGGAGCAATTTCCAAACGCCTGAAGGTACCATGTTCATCTGTACAACAATAGTACGCAAGTATAACCACCCATGGGACACGCAGCCGTCATACCGCTCTGGAAGGAGACCCGTTCTGTTACTTGAGATAACGTACTTTGGTGCGAAAAGTGCAAATCAATCCCAGACAACAGCAAAGGACCTTGTGAAGATGCTTGAGGAAACAGGTACAACAAGTATCTATATCCACAAGTAAAACGAGTCCTATATTGACATAACCTGAAAGTCCGCTCAGCAAGGAAGAAGCCACTGCTCCAAAACCGCCATAAAAAAGCCAGACTACGGTTTGCAACTGCACATGGGGACAAATATCGTACTTTTTGGAGAAATGTCCTCTGGTCTGATGAAACAAAAATAGAACTGTTTGGCCATAATGACCCTTGTTATGTTTGGAGGAAAAAGGGGGAGGCTTGCAAGCCGAAGAACACCATCCTAACCGTGAAGCGCGGGGTGGCAGTATCATGTTGTTGGGGTGCTTTGCTGCAGGAGGGACTGTTGCACTTCACAAAATAGATGGCATCATGAGGGAGAAAAATGATGTGGATATATTGAAGCAACATCTCAAGACATCAGTCAGGAAGTTAAAGCTTGGTCGCAAATGGGTCTTCCAAATGGACAATGTCCCCAAGCATACTTCCAACGTTGTGGCAAAATGGCTTCTGGACAACAAAGTCAAGGTATTGGAGTGGCCATCACAAAGCCCTGACCTCAATCCTATAGAAACTTTGTGGGCAGAACTGAAAAAGCGCATGCGAGCAAGGAGGCCTATAAACCTGACTCAGTTACACCAGCTCTGTCAGGAGGAATGGGCCAAAATTCACCCAACTTATTGTGGGAAGCTTGTGGAAGGCTACCCGAAACGTTTGACCCAAGTTAAACAATTTAAAGGCAATGCTACCAAATACTAATTGAGTGTATGCAAACTTCTGACCCACTGGAGGGAATGTGACATTTCACATTCTTAAAATAAAGTGGTGATCCTAACTGACCTAAGACAGGACATTTTACTAGAATTAAATGTCAGGAATTGTGAAAAACTGAGTTTAAATGTATTTGGCTAAGGTGTATGTAAACTTCCGACTTCAACTGTATATACAGAAATAGTTGAATAGATTGGCATTGACTAGAATACAGTATATACAAATGAAATGAGTAAAACAGTACGTAAACATTATTAAAGTGACCAGTGATTGCATGTCTATGTACACAGGGCAGCATCTAAGGTGCAGGGTTCAGTAACCGGGTGGTAGCTGGATAGTGACAGTGACTAAGTTCAGGGCAGGGTACTGGGTGGAGGCCGGCTAGTGATGGCTATTTAACAGTCTGATGACCTTGAGATTGAAGCTGTTTTTCAGTCTCTTGGTCCCAGCTTTGATGCACCAGTACTGACCTCGCCATTTGGATGATAGTGGGGTGAACAGGCCGTGGCTCGGGTGGTTGATGTCCATGATGATCTTTTTGGCCTCCCTGTGACATTGGGTGCTGTAATGTGCTGGAGGGCAGGCAGTGTGCCCCCAGTGATGAGTTGGGCAGACCGCACCACCCTCTGGAAAGCCCTGCGGTTGCGGGCAGTGCATTTGCCATACCAGGTGGTGATACAGCCTGACAGGATGTTCTCAAAGGTGCATCTGTAAAAGTTTGTTTAGGTCTTCTTCACCACACTCTGTGTGGGTTGAAAATTTCAGATTGTCAGTGATGTGTACACAGAGGAACTTGAAGCTTTTCACCTTCTTCAGTGAGACCCGTCGATGTCGATGTGGATGGCGGCGTGCTCCCTCTGCTGTCTCCTGAAGTCCACAATCAGCCCCTTCGTTTTCACACACACACACTGCTCGGCTGGCTTCTCCTTTCTCTAAAGTCTGCAATCTAGGGCCTCCTGGGTGGTGCAGTGGTCTAGGGCACTGCATCGCAGCGCTAGCTGTGCCACCAGAGATTCTAGGTTCGCGCCCAGGCTCTGTCGCAGCCGGCCGCGACCGGGAGGTCCGTGGGGCGACGCACAATTGGCCTAGCGTCGTCCGGGTTAGGGAGGGTTTGGCCGGTAGGGATATCCTTGTCCCATCGCGCACCAGCGACTCCTGTGGCGGGCCGGGCGCAGTGCGCGCTAACTAAGGTTGCCAGGTGCACGGTGTTTCCTCCGACACATTGCGGCTGGCTTCCGTGTTGGCTGCGTGCTGTGTTAAGAAGCAGTGCGGCTTGGTTGGGTTGTATTTCGGAGGACGCATGGCTTTCGACCCTCGTCTCTCCCGAGCCCGTACGGGAGTTGTATCAATGAAACAAGATAGTAATTACTAACAATTGGATACCACGAAATTGGGGAGAAAAAGGGGGTAAAAAAAATAATATATATATTTAAAGTCTGCAATCTACACTATATATAGAAAAGTATGTGGACACCCCTTCAAATTAGTGGAGTCGGCTATTTCAGCCACACCCATTGCTGACACGTGTATAAAATCAAGCACACAGCCATGCAATCTCCATAGACAAACATTGTCAGTAGAATGGCCTTACTGAAGAGCTCAGTGACTTTCAACGTGGCACCATCATAGGATGCCACCTTTCCAACAAGTCAGTTTGTCACATGTTCACCCTGCTAGAGCTGCCCCAGTCAACTGTAAGTGCTGTCATTGTGAAGTGGAAATGTCTAGGAGCAACAACGGCTCAGCCGTGAAGTGGTAGGCCACACAAGCTCACAGAATGGGACCGTCGAGTGCTGAAGCGTGTAGAAATCGTCTGTCCTGTTGCAACACTCACTACCGAGTTCCAAACTGCCTCTGGAAGCAACGTCAGCACAAGAGCTGTTCATCGGGAGCTTACTGAAATGGGTTTCCAAGGCCGAGCAACCGCACACAAGCCTAAGATCACCATGCACAATGCCAAGCGTCAGCTTGCCACCATTGGACTTTGGAGCAGTGTAACCCCACTGACTCCTTTTAGTAGGCTAACCTATACATTGGTCATGTAACTGCTGGGCAAGAAGAGATGTAAGTGTAAGGATGTGTCCCAAACGGCACCCTATTCCCTACCTAGTGCACTACTTTTGACTAGGGCCCATAGAGTGTCCCATAGGACTCTAGTCTGTTATAAATAATAGGCCTGTGAACTACTGACTTTCCTTTGAATACTGCTGTCTATAAACTGCTGCATTAATATCATTCACCCCGTTTAAACAGCTGATATGTTTTTGAATTTTGATTTTGAAAGTAACATTTGAACATACTTGGAAAAACTAAACGATGCATTTGGGAGGCTAATCAAGCTAATTATAGAAAGGAATGGGTAAAGAGTGACCTTGATTTCAGAGGTAAAAACAAACTGATAAAACCTGATTGGAATACAATAAACATACAGATTGTTCCAGGAACAAATGACCCAACATCTAAAATCTGAGTAAATTGTAGCACCAAAGCTGCATGCTAAATGTGTGTAAATGCATGCAGCTGGTGCTCCTGGACCCCGCAGCAGTGTTCATTATAACGGCAGTACAAAGCATGTCAACTTCACATCAAAAAAATCAAACCTATTGACGACACTGCATTTACTTAGGGTGTCCAATCAAAAACGCATATTTTGAACAATGGGTCAATTAATATGTTAATTGTTTAGATAATCCTCGAAGAAAACCAAAGGTCCAAACCTCATGTCTCTATTATAAACCATTCAAAATCTACTGGAGTTTAAGGGCGACTAAATCAGGCCAGACCGAAAAAGTGGTCATAAATCAGAAAAACGTCAGCTAGGCTAGACGCTGTGCGAGAATTAAGGCTACCAGACAGGCTTACGATTGAACTCCTCATCTTTCTTCTCTCTGTTCATATTCATGTGAAGATCCTGCTCTATTTCGAAGATTTCTCACAAAAACAAGCGTATCTCTGTGAAATGTCAATGTAGCACTGAGCGTACTCCAAGCTTTTCATTTTCAAAGCATTTTACATTTAATTCAGCTCATGTCTTGTTAATTTTGCCATTTGCGACCTGCGGAAACAACGTGGACGACACAACCATAAAAAATTTAAAATCCTCAAAAGTATTTAAAGCTGCAACGCTCTGTCAACAGAGCTCAGTGCTTATTATTGGATGTATTAGGTTACAAAATCTGACTTGCTGGATATAATGTTAATTATATGTTAGAGAAAGACCTCACTGAACGATTCAGAACATGAAGAATCATATTTGTCTTGGCTAGGGTTGCAAAGGGTTGGAAACTTTCCGGTAAATTTCTGGAAATTTTGTGAACATTTTTCATGGGAAGTTAAGCCAGGGAATTTTGCGAGTTTTGCTTAAATTCATCAAAGAAGTTAGCTTATAACAGGGAACCTTTTTTGTGGGATACACATAAGGCAATTCTGTCTTGTGGCATATTTTGGTTAAACTATCCCCAATTTAATTGAATTGCCACCCAACTGTTCAGCAGTTCCGGAGGTCGACGTCACCGGCCTTCTAGGCTTCACTGAACTGGATTCATTATCATCAACCCCGGACTGTCTTATCTGATTACACACACCTGGTTCCCATTTCCCCTGATTAGTACAGTATGTTATATATGTGCCCTCTGTTCCCCATTGTCCTTGTCGGGTATTGTTCCCATGTCCGTTGGTTGTGTGAGTAGCATTGTGTTGTTTCAGCTTTTGTGTTGCGTGTTTTGTGCATTGTGTATTACGGGTCTCGTCCCGTGTCGTTCTTCAAGGTTTACCCTCGCTCTTTTGATTGGGTACATCCCAGTGTTTTGTATACGTGTTTGTTTTGGGTGTATTAAAAACCCCTATTATGTATCCCTGTGCCTGTCTCCAAATCCGTTATACCAGCGTGACATCTGCATGCACAGTGCAATCTTCCATCACATGTACAGCTGATTCTCAAGATCTTGCACACTAACGAGATGCTATTGAGCCCACACTACTACACTGTCTGAGCCAAGGACTATATGCTTTCTGGTAAGTTTTGATTACAATACTGGGTGGGGTGAATATATTTTATGTGACATACATAATTTTTTTGTTAACAAGTAAACAGTAGCCTACAGCAAAGTCTGTTTAAATTATTTCTAACTTGTTAACAATTTCTGCTAGTTAGTTTTTGCTACCATGTGGGATTTAGCTTGCTTGAGCCTTCTAACTGAGGAGTGTTAATTCACCTGTTTCCATACATGTTTCTTTTTAAAACATGTATCTTACAACGGAGTTGTTTAATCTAACTGCTTAACTATTTATCTGTACATGGAATTGTTATTTGTTATTTTTTTAAACTATTTTTCTTCTAATCTTTACAGGCAAATGCCACGGGCACTATCTGATATGTGGAGACATTTCACTGCAGCTAATGTAGAAGGAAACACTTTGTACATTTGCAAATACTGTGCCAAATCATATGTGAAGAATGCATCAAAGATGCAGAACCATCTGGCCAAGTACATAAAGTTCCCTCAGCGCTCACAACAAGCAACCTCTGACAAAAGTCCCTCTACTTCTATTTGAGGGGAAAATGATGAATCAGACACCTTATCGATAGCAACAGCTCGTGGTCCTTCTGGAATCAGAAGATTATTTGACTAAATGGAGGAATGTAGTCAGAAAAATGCTGATGAATGTCTTGTTCAAGCTGTGTATGCAATTGGTTCACCTCTGATGCTCACAGGCAATGTGTATTGGAAGAGATTTCTGAATGTTCCTCGCCCAGCATACACCCCTCCAACCAGACGTGCTTTATCTACTCATTTGCTGGATGAAGAGTTCAACAGAGTTCAAGTGAAGGTCAAGCAAATCATAGAGAAAGCAGACTGTATTGCAATCATCTCTGATGGGTGGTCGAATGTTCGTGGGCAAGGAATAATTAACTACATCATCTCCACCCCTCAACCAGTATTCTACAAGAGCACAGACACAAGGAACAACAGACACACCGATCTCTACATTGCAGATGAGCTGAAGGCAGTCATCAGTGACAATGGACCACAAAAGGTATTTGCACTGGTGACAGACAATGCTGCGAACATGAAGGCTGCTTAGTATAAATTGGAGGCGTCCTACCCTCACATCACACCCATTGGCTGCTCATGAATTGAATCTGATCCTCAAGGACATCATGGCACTGAAAACAATGGATACACTCTACAAGAGAGCCAAGGAAATGGTTAGGTATGTGAAGGGTCATCAAGTTATAGCAGCAATCTACCTCACCAAGCAAAGTGAGAAGAATAAGAGCACCACATTGAAGCTGCCCAGCAACACCCGTTGGGGTGGTGTTGTCATCATGTTTTACAGTCTCCTGGAGGGGAAGGAGTCTCTCCAAGAAATGGCCACATCGCAGTCTGCCAATATGGACAGCCCCACCAAGAGGATCCTCCTGGATCCCCCTTGCTTGTGTATTTTGAGAGAGAGTGGCAAGCAGCCTGAAACTGCAGTAGCCATAGCACGGATTGAGGGAGACAATGCCATCCTGTCTGATGTTCAGACTCTGCTTGCAGATGTAAGAGAAGAAATCCGTACTGCCCTGCCCACTTCACTGTTGCTCCAAGCAGAGAAAACTGCAGTTCTGAAGTACATCAAAAAGCGTGAAGACTTCTGCCTGAAGCCCATACACGGTGCAGTGTACATGTTGGACCCCAGGTATGCTGGCAAGAGCATCCTGTCTGGTGCAGAGAACAACAAGGCCTATGGTGTCATCACTACCGTGTCTCGCCACCTTGGCCTGGATAAGAGCAAGGTTCTTGTCACGCCCTGACCTTAGAGAGCCTTTTTATTTCTCTTTTTGGTTAGGTCGGGGTGTGATTTGGGTGGGCAATCTAGGTGTTCTATTTCTTTGTTGGCCGGGTATGGTTCCCAATCAGAGGCAGCTGTCTATCGTTGTCCTTGATTGAGGATCATACTTAGGCAGCCTGTTTTCCACCTGAGGGATCTTGATCTTTGTGGGATCTTGTCTTTGTATAGTTGCTGTTTAGCGCTACAGAGCTTTACATTAGTTTTGTGTTTTGTTGTTTTTTGGTGTCATTTTAAAAATAAAGTAAAATGTACGCCTACCACGCTGCTCCTTGGTCTCATTCCAACGACGGACGTAACAGTTCTTGGCAGTCTGGCGAAGTACACTTCCAAGCAACGGCTTTGGGATGGAGATGCAATATGGCAGTCGTGCCAACATATCTCATCAGCCACCTGGTGGAAGGGACTTTGTGGATCTGAGGCTCTTTCCCCTGTTGCCTCCGTCATCCTCCAAATCACACCAACATCAGCCGCCTCAGAGCGCAACTGGTCCTTGTTTGGAACACAAACACCAAAGCTGGCTGACCAACACCAGGCTGACCAATACAAGGAGTGACAAATTGGTGGCCATCTGGGCAAATTTGAGGCTTTTTGAGCTTGACAACGAGCCATCCTCAACAAGGTTGGAAAGTGACAGTGAAGATGAGGCCTCAGAGTCTGATGTTCAAGAGGTGGACATTGAGGAGGTCCAGGGAGAAGACATGGAAGCCTGAGAGGAAGACAACCAAAGCTTTAGTTTCTAGACTATCATTTTACAGATGTATGTTGAAAACGTTTTTGGGAGATGCGATGGCTCATTGGGGATCATTCAATATTCCCTTTCTTTTGTTGTTCAGTGAAATCATCCCATGTGAAGAGTCAACTCATTTAATTAAAGCTCAATTCGTAACTAAATAGTTTTTTTATTTCTATTGGAAGGATTTAATAATTTACAATTATGTCTACTTATGATAAGGTAAAAGGTTTATGTTTCTGTCTGCATATGATATGGTAAATATATCCAATGCAAAAAAACATCTACATTTAAATGGTATTAATATTAATTTGCATATATTCCCGTTAATTCCCACGGAAAGTTTCCACATATGAATATTCCCCATGTGCAACCCTAGTCTTGGTAAAAATATATTTTAAAGCATAAGGAAGTAAAACGTGTTTTCACCCACGTAGACACCCTACATACTTAACCACATTTCCCTTATTCTTTGTAAAAAAAACACTTTTATGTGCTTCATATTTAAGACAGTTCCTGTACATTCACCGTTACTGTCACTTAATGCAGTGAGGAGCACTACTGTTTTCAGGTAGTCCTGCCAGACCTGTCCCCCACAACAGAACCAGGCTCAGCAGCAATCAGGCCAAATGGAGGGTTTGGGCTGAGGCGATGCGAGGCTGGAAGCTGCAAGCTGCATCCATCAGGGAGCCCTTTATTACTGGGCTGTGACAGGCGGCTCCTCTAAAGCGCCTAAGATCCACCTGCCTCTGAGGAGCAATCACTACCTTTGCCTGTCTGTGGGTGCGTCTCAAATGGCACACTATTCCCTTTATAGTGGTCAAAAGTAGTACACTATAAAGGGAACGGGGGGTGGGACAAAGCTACAATGCTACAGACAGGCAGCCTGAGATGGCAGCATAGACACACTGTAAATTATCATTACACACTGTCTGTCTGGGGAGTCTTTGGCCAGAGCATTTTATCTTCTAACAAACAAACATATCCATCCTTCCTGTAAACTGTATTACCAACCGGTCCCTTTTCATCGGCCTTGCTGTCCTAGCTACCTCCACTGCTAGGCATTTACTGCATTCACTGCAATGGCAAATTTGATAGCATCTGAACTCTTGTCTGGGCTTAATTGCCTTCAATGTGACATTGGCTGCTATCTATGTAATCGCTAATGCGTGCTGTTGACAGTGGGCCTGTCCATCGGAGGGGGAGGTGAGATAAATATGCTACCTGTAAAGCAGGCTGTATGTGTAGAATGTAACCTTTGACACTGATGAGAGTGTCCTATGAGTACTAGCCGGGCTTTACTAGAGGCCATATTAATGTGATGTTTCTCTTTTCATGGACCTCAGAGACTAATGTTACAGGAGCTTTTATTAGATGACCCCTGCTCCCGGGTGGAGAGAGGAGTGACCTGCGCCACTACGGAAATGGAGGCCGTTATCAGACATGAGTCATGGTTACGGCGCCATAGGTATGATCATTCACTAAGAAGCATATCGAACAAACATGTAGGCTGTGCTACTCACTGAATCAACCTAATTTTAGTATGGGTGTGTCCCCCAAATAGCACCCTATTCCCTGTATAGTGCACTAATTTTGACCAAAGACCCTATGGGCCCAGGTCAAAAGTAGTCCACTAAGCAACCTGGGCCACACTCAGAAAATCTTGGTGTTTTATCTCTGTTTAACACACAAGCCCAGAAACAAGACATGGTGGTGATATCATGCCTAGTATGGACTCCAAAGCAATCCAAATCTAACAGTAAGATATCTCCTGCCCCACTCAACATAAAAAAGCCTTGATGATGAACTGCATGCTTCATCCAATTATTAAGAGAAAGCTGGTTGCAATTTCAGTTTAATCCACCAGAAAAGACAGAACAAATATTACAACAAATATTATGGTTAAACTCAAATATAATAATTGATAAAAATAAATATATACAGTTGAAGTTTACATACACTTAGGTTGGAGTCATAAAAACTTGTTTTTCAACCACTCCACAAATTTCTTGTTAACAAACTATAGATTTGGCAAGTCGTTTAGGACATCTGCTTTGTGCATGACACAAGTCATCTTTCCAACAATTGTTTACAGACAGATTATTTCCCTTATAATTCATTGTATCACAATTCCAATGGGTCAGAAGTTTACATTCACTAAGTTGACTGTGCCTTTAAACAGCTTAGAAAATTCCAAAAAATGATGTCATGGCTTTAGAAGCTTCTGATAGGCTAATTGACATCATTTGAGACAATTGGAGATGTACCTATGGATATATTTCAAGGCCTACCTTCAAACTCAGTACCTCTTTGCTTGACATCATGGTAAAATCAAAAGAAATCAACCGAGACCTCAGAAGAAGAAAAAATGTAGACCTCCACAAGTCTGGTTCATCCTTGGGAGCAATTTCCAAACGCCTGAAGGTACCAAATTCATCTGTACAAACAATAGTACGCAAGTATAAACACCATGGGACTATGCAGCCGTCATACAGCTCAGGAAGGAGACACGTTATGTCTCCTAGAGATGAACGTACTTTGGTGCGAAAAGTGCAAATCAATCCCAGAACAACAGCAAAGGACCTTGTGAAGATGCTGGAGGAAACCGGTACAAAAGTATCTATATCCACAGTAAAACGAGTCCTATATTGACATAACCTGAAAGGCCGCTCAGCAAGGAAGAAGCCACTGCTCCAAAACCGCCATAAAAAAGCCAGACTACGGTTTGCAACTGCACATGGGGACAAAGATCGTAATTTTTGGAGAAATGTCCTTTGGTCTGATGAAACAAAAATAGAACTGTTTGGCAATAATAACCATTGTTATGTTTGGAGGGAAAAGGGGAATGCTTGCAAGCCGAAGAACACCATCCCAACCGTGAAGCACAGGGGTGGCAGCATCATGTTGTGGAGGTGCTTTGCTGCAGGAGGGACTGGTGCACTTCACAAAATAGATGGCATCATGAGGGAGAAAAATTATGGGAAATGGGAAATGATGTGGATATATTGAAGCAACATCTCAAGACATCAGTCAGGAAGTTAAAGCTTGGTCGCAAATGGGTCTTCCAAATGGACAATGACCCCAAGCATACTTCCACAGTTGTGGCAAAAAGACTTAAGGACAACAAAGTCAAGGTATTGGAGTGGCCATCACAAAGCCCTGACCTCAATCCCATAGAAAATGTGTAGGAAGAACTGAAAAAGTGTGTGCGAGCAAGGAGGCCTATAAACCTGACTCAGTTACACCAGCTCTGTCAGAATGAATGGGCCAAAATTCACCCAACTTATTGTGGGAAGCTTGTGGAAGGCTACCCAAAACATTTGACCCAAGTTAAACAATTTAAAGGCAATGCTACCAAATACTAATTGAGTGTATGTAAACTTCTGACCCACTGGGAATGTGATGAAAGAAATAAAAGCTGAAATAAATCATTCTCTCTAATATTATTCTGACATTTCACATTCTTAAAATAAAGTGGCGATCCTAACTGACCTAAAACAAGGAATTTTTACTCTGATTAAATGTCAGGAATTGTGAAAAACTTCCAACTTCAACTGTATATTTTTTGTTGTTGATTTTTTTAAACAAACAGTATAATCTTTGTAAATTATATCATAAATAGGACTGGTGGAGTTGTCACACATGCTGTTAACAAAAATATATGGAAATGTCTGCTCTCTCCAAAATAACAACAAACTGATTGCACCTGATTGCACCATTGACAGCTGCGCCATACAGGTTGCAAAATATACCTTCTAAATTATTTGTCAATCTTCATTTATTTGAAAAACACAGTTTACGTCATCATTTGACGCATTAAAGAAAGTTTGACAAAAGAAAAATCCACCCTTGTCAAACGGATAACATTTTTGTTGATCTTTAGAACATTTCTCCTATATCTGCCGTTTCCATTACACACGATGCTTTTATCAAATAAACCTGGGTCAATGGAAACCTGCCGAGAGAGAGACAAACAGAGGCAGAGAGCGAGAGAAAAAGGGAAATGGAGAGAGAGAGCTGAGAGAGCTGAGCGCTAGCTAGCGTGCTCCTAGGCCGAACCTGCCTTGCCTATGTTACTTAAGGATCCACCCCTTTTTCCAATTTTTGCCTAAAATGACATATCCAAATTTAACTGCCTGTAGCTCAGCAAGGATATGCATATTCTTGGTACTATTTGAAAGGAAACACTTTGAAGTTTGTGGAAATGTGAAAGGAATGTAGGAGAATATAATACAATAGATCTGATAAAAGATAATACAAAGGGGGGAAAAAACAATGTTTTTTAAATATTTTTTTTGTACCATCATCTTTGAAATGCAAGAGAAAGGCCATAATTTATTATTCCAGCCCAGTTTCAATTTAGATTTTGGCCAGTAGATGGCAGCAGTGTATGTGCAAAGTTTCAGACTGAGCCAATGAACCATTGCATTTCTGTTCAAAATGTTGTATCAAGACTGTGTCTAATTTGTTTATTAATAACTTTTCATGTTCAAAATTGTGCACTCTCCTCAAACAATAACATGCTATTATTTCAACGTAATAGCTGGACAGTGCAGTTAGATTAACACGAATTTAAACTTTCTGCCCATATCAGATATGTCTTGTTACTTACAACCTCATGCTAATAGCATTAGTCTACGTTAGCTCAACCGTACCATGGACGGGACACCGATCCCAAAGACGTTTAATGCTGCGGCCCGGCTCTTTTACCTGAGGCCGTGCAGGTTAGTCATCACAGAGCTGGCACACACAGGGGACTACGTCCCAAATCGCACATTATTCCCTACATAGTGCAGTACGTTTGACCAGGGCCCACTCACCAGTTACCTCCACGGCACCTAGCTCTCATAAGGACCCTATAAAAAGGGCATCTTTGTGCTCTCCTGTCGCCATATCTCTGTGCAGACCTCTGGGCATGGAAAGGAAGCCAGGGGCCAGTGATGGCTCAGTCACTTCAGCCACTCACAGACACGCACACCTCAGTTCTGGCATAGAAGAGCCTCGCTCATAGTTAGGCTCCTTATAGTGTAACCCTGAATCATTCTCAAAAAGCTCACACCACATTTTTTACTGTACTGCTTACAATTTTGAGAGATTTATTATTTAGCCAGTTTAACAATTCCCATTAAAAATAACACTAGATTGATGAGAAATAGCCTACTGGGTGACCCATTTGGGAATAAAATGGCAAAGTCACTGATGTAAATGCCAACCTGTTATCATTTACAAACCAGTGTGACATCTGACGTGCTGTGTACCGCTGTGTGTGCTGTGTGAAATTGGGGTCACCGAGCTGAGCCACAACACTTAAGGCAGTAATGATTCAGTTGCTTAGCTATCCTGACAGCTGTGGCATTTATTAGCCAGCCAAATACCTGTAATAAAAACAGATCTGCACATTATGTATGAGATACAGCAACCTTAATTCATCCCTATAACAACAAATCAAAGGTAATCAGTGGGACTATGGAGCAGCAGAGGCAGAGGAACACTACTCCTTATTATGAAGCCAGAGATGGAACAGTACTTTGTTTCAACCGCCGCAAAGGAGTCGAGAACAAAGGTGAATGTTGTTGATTCGTTTTTTCACTATTACATTATGTCCAAAAATCTGCCCATTTATGTGCAATTGTTAGCATAAAGCACACGCCTGTAGAGCACCGCATCAAAGTGTGTCATGTAAAAATAAATATAAATCCAAAGACCAATATAAGTATAGGAGGGAAGCTCAAGAGAAAAGAACACCCAGGTAGGCGTATTTGTTTGTTGAACGCTTGTCGGTAGTCTGCCTTAACGTTTTTGTGTCTCCAAGTGATGGATGCAATATACTTTTCTTAGCACTTGTCTAAAGCAGGCTTTCAGAGCTCGTAATTGGAGATTTCTCATCAAATCCTCCCCTAAGTGTCTCAGTGCCAGATTGTGTCCAAAATGGCACCCTATTCCCTAAATATTGCACTACTTTTGATCAGAGCCTTATTGGCCCTGTTCAAAAGTAGTGCACTACATAGGGAAATATGGTGCCATTTGGGACTTGACCCCTTTGGTAACTCAGTCTGTGCCAGCTGGTGATGAGAAAACGTGACGAACATTCCTGTCCAGACTGAGTTTACAGAAGAGGCGTAAAGCAGACATTTTAACCGTCCTATAAAGTTGCTAACAGAAGTGTGAAAGTCGGACCTTCTTCTCCTAAACTGAATTTGAACACCCCATAAATTGTGATTTCTGACAGATATAAGAGGTGGTGGTTTGTGCCAGGACATTCATAGCAACTGTGATACTGTAGCAGCTGTAGGTAATAGTAATATATACAGTGCCTTTGTAAAGTATTCAGACCCTTTGACTTTTACCAGATTTTGTTACGTTACACCCTTAAATAAAATGGATAAAAAATGTTTTTATCGTCACACAATAACCCATAATGACAAAGTGAAAACAGGTTTTAAGAAATGTTTGCAAATGTATTACAAATAAAAAACAGAAATACCTTATTTACATAACTATTCAGACCCTATGAGACTTGAAATTGAGCTCAGGTGCATCCTGTTTCCATGGAGATGTCTGCAGCATTGAAGGTCCGCAGGAACACAGTGGCGTCCATCATTCTTAAATGGAAGAAGTTTAGAACCACCAAGACTCTTCCTAGAGGTCAAACTGAGCAATCGGTGGAGAAGGGAAAGGGAGATACCTAGTCAGTTGTACAACTGAATGCATTCAACTGAAATGTGTCTTCCGCATTTAACCCAACCCAATACTCTATGTGCTGGGGGGCTAGGGTCAGTCTGTTATATCTGGTGTAATTCTCCTGTCTTATCTGGGGTCCTGTGTGAATTTAAGTATGCTCCCTCAAATTCTCTCTCTCTCTCCTTTCCCTCCCCTCCCCTCCCGGAGGACCTGAGCCCTAGGACCATGCCTCAGGACTACCTGGCCTGATGACTCCTGGCTGTCCCCAGTCCACCTGGTCGTGCTGCTGCTTCAGTTTCAACTGTTCTGCCTGTGGCTATGGAAACCTGACCTGTTCTTAATGTTTTCGACTCTCTTGCTCTCTGCTCTCTCTCTCTCTCTCTCTCTCTCTCACCTGCTGTCTCGACCTTTGAATGCTCGGCTAAACTGACATTTATTCCTGAGGTGCTGACCTGTTGCACCCCCTACAACCACTGTGATTATTATAACCACTGTGATTATTATTTGACCCGGCTGGTCATCTATGAGCATTTGAACATATTCAAGAACAATCTGGCCTTAATGGCCATGTACTCTTATAATCTAAACCAGCCATAAGAGGACTGGCCACCCCTCAGAGCCTGGTTCCTCTAGGTTTCTTCCTAAGTTCCTGCCTTTCTAGTGAGTTTTTCCTAGCCACCGTGCTTCTACATCGGCATAGCTTGCTGTTTGGGGTTTCTCTATAAGCACTTTGTGACATCTGCTGTGACAAGGGCTTTATAAATACATTTGATTGACTGATTGATGATTGAGTTGGAGACGTGCGTAGCAACGCAGTCATGGGTGAACAGGATACATGAGGGGGCTGAGCACACACCCCTGTAAAAAAACATGACTAGAGAAAGACTGTCAATGAATACAGCAAAGAGCTGCTGTTTTTATGAGTTTAAGTTTTTATCCAGCACTGTCAACACTTTTTATTCAACACTTGTAAAATGCAATTCTCCCAACTTCCACTCACGCTTCCACTCACGCTACAACCAGCACTGCAGCTGCAATGAATGAGTAGCAACATGTATAGGCTTGCATTGTTATTATTAGCGGCTTGTGTATTTTTAATATCGAGGAATACAAAAAACATGAATTTGTGCGTGGGGCTGAAATAATGTGGTACGACTCGAGTTTCGCCATCAGCTGGAAGATGGTGTCCCCTTTTTGGTCAGTCTCAGCGGAGGGAGGACGGGAGAGCGGAGGGACGGTGAGAGGCCTCACAATTAATACAACAACTGATATATTACCGGTCTGATCATATACCTCAAGTTTTTTTTACAGAATTGGTCTAAGAAGAACAATCTTGGCAGGGCAATTCAATCCATTTGAATTTAAAAAAAAAATTGACCGCACCCCTTTTGATTTGAACAAAACCTTCCATACATATTTTCCCATTGTGGAAGTGCTCAGAAAGTTACTTTTTGGACCTGAATGCCAAAATATCCAAGAGATACGGGTGCTCAAATTTGACCCATTTTGCATACCCCACCATACCATGAGACATCGATGTCTTCATCACTGGAAAAGATAAACAATTGAGATGTATATAATTAAAAAACTTACAAAGAGGGTTGTCAATGTAATAATTTCTAATGGAGTAAGACTAGCTGTAGAAAAAAATATATATATTTCAGGTCTGCTGAGCGCAAACTTGAATGTTGTGAAATGTTCTGTGCAACTTCCAGTGCACGTTTACTGTGAACACTGAGGCTGTACCCGCTTTAAGTTGCAGTTTCAGACAGTGGACAAGTAGGCTACTGTGGTTATTTGATCATAATATAGGCCTACCAGAGTGACCTACCATCAAAAACAATGGATACAATGCATACCATAACATTTTAGCATGGAAGTAGCTGTTCTATCATTCAGCCTACAATAGCAGCCAATATGTGGTGTTCAATGTAGGCCTACAAATCAAATCAAAGGTTATTAGTCACATGCGCCGTAGACCTTACAGTGAAATGCTTACTTACGAGCCCCTAACCGACAATGCAGTACGGATAAGAATAAGAGATAAAAGTAAGAAGTAATTAAAGAGGAGCAGTAAAAAATAACAATATATACAGGGGGGTGCTGGTACAGAGTCAATGTGCTAGGGCACCGGTTAGTTGAGGTAGTATGTACATGTAGGTAGAGTTATTCCATGCCTTTTGGAAAAAAACATGCAGGGTTTGACATTAACCTGAACCTGTTTATCCACCTCCAGACAAGGAGGTGACTGAACATGTTGTTGTGTTGTTTGATGCAAGAAACCACTTTACAAAATAAAATGCATTATTATTCCCATACCATTATTACAGAGAATCAAACAAATTATGCCTATTGGCTACTTAGCTTCTTCAAACCTGTCTGAAAATACAACACTGCTCCTTTAAGACCAAAAAATAAAGCTCTTTAGCAGACCTGCTTTTCAAAAATGTCTAGTAATGTACTTGTTTTGTGCTCTTGTAGGAAGCAATCACTCCCCCGATACTGACTACAAATTGTATATAATTGGGCAAATAGCTCACTAACTAGCAAAGGATATAAACTAAATGTATGTACACACATGGCTACATGCAGCTCTCGCTTTGATCTCAAAACAAGCGCATCTTGGTTATGCCGCACCAGTTGTGCATGTCAACGCAATAGAATCCTACTCAGACGCGTTCTGCCTACAACAAAATCTCTTGCATCGTTAGTTTTGCATACTAATACGTCTTGCATAGTTAATTTGGTTTCTGTATGTTGTATTGAAAGTGGCTAATATTGTGTGGATTTGATCACAATTCCCACGTTGATAGTGTTAACTAAGGGGGGAAACTCTAGAAAGTTGAGTGATAAAAATGTCAATGGTGTACCAGCTAAATTGCAGTGGTATTCCTCTTTGATTTAGAAGATACTGTTGCACAAAAAAACATGCAGATTTAGGTCTACACTATCACTAGTATTATCAGGCTGAATAACTAATTACGTTTGCTCTGACTTAGTAAATGTATTTGCTACCTAGCGATTAGCATTAGCGGCTAAACTAATTTAGGCCCAACTTGCTAAGAAAATACAAACTAGCTGTTTGCAGATGCAAGAAACACAAACACACATAGTGTAATTATAGAACGCTAGTGGATTTATATGAAAACAGCATTGTTGGCATCAACATTGTTGCATGTGCTGTATTAACCATGAAGAGACTGAACGCAAGTGTCTCGTGATCGAGGAACCACAAATGTGCTTCTTGAGTGAAGGGCTAGGACTGTGTGGAAAGTGGCATATATGAGAGAGAGAGAGAGAGAGAGGACTCAAGAAGTGAAGTAAACTATAGAAATGGACATTTCACACGCCGTATCACATTTAACAAATCAAATATTGAAAAACCTTATAGAAGGTAATGTAAAAACCCAAACCGGTCCGTGCATCAATACAGGTATACTGTAAAATACAGTATACCGCCCAGCCCTGTATGCCAGGAATGCCTGTATTGTTGCCAAGACAATAAAGCATTTTAACTAAACATAGGCTAAATATTTGAATAGATATGAAAGATGATGTGATGTCTTTTCTTCTCTGATCTGCTACAGTTGGGGCCTCTGATGAGTAACTTCAGACGATGAATAGGAGACCAGGGTCCGTATGTATCAAACGTCTCAGAGTAGGAGTGCTGATCTAGGATCAGGTCCCCCCTGTCCATGTGATCTTATTCATTGTGATCTGAAAGGAAAAACTGATCCTAAATCAGCACACCCTGGGGCGGCAGGGTAGCCTAGTGGTTAGAGCGTTGGACTAGTAACTGAAAGGTTGCAAGTTCAAATCCCCGAGCTGACAAGGTACAAATCTGTCGTTCTGCCCCTGAACAGGCAGTTAACCCACTGTTCCTAGGCCGTCATTGAAAATAAGAATTTGTTCTTAACTGACTTGCCTAGTTAAATAAAGATTTAAAAAAAAATAAAAAATACTCTGGGTAGCTTGACATATACGGACTCTGGCCAAGTGTCAGACTTAGCCATATAAACTACCATATTGGCATGCAGAGATACCCTTACTGCTAGGCTAAATCCTCCTCTCTCAATTTTCATTTCACCATAATTGTTACTGTACAGTAGGCTATATCATGTCATATACCCCGATGCCTTTTGATAATGGTATAAATGAGTGGCTGTTTTTAATAACCTCAACGATGATTATTCCAATGGCAATTGACTGAACAGCCGAGCGGCATTGTTCAGTTCAATCAGAACACGGCGATATATGATGGGTTTGACCTCGAGGAGGCCTGCAACAAACTGTCTGAACAACAAACCACTTAGCAGAGGAAACTAGGAACAAAGGCGGAGAGGATGTAGAACCAAAATGGCCACCAGTCTTCCTAACTAACATCCGTACTCATCAAGAGGTATCCAAGGATGAAAATGAGTTCCTTGTGCTCACTCCATTCTATTAGACCTTTGTATCTCCTCCTAGCCTGGAGATATGGTAAAATAACACTTGGAAACCACTCTGCTATTCCAATAATTGTAGGGAGGCGAAGGAGGTAAAACCAAAACAACATCATTATCCTCTACCTCGGCAGGCAGTTTACAAGGCGGTAAACTTAGCAGCAGCCTTGGCAGTGAAGTGGTACAGGGAAAGGATGAGTGGAGGAGGGGGAGGTCTTTGAATGGGCCCCGGCCTTGTGGAGCAGTCTGAGCCCCTCCTCCCTGCCGAGAAGTAAATGATCCAGCAGGCGCTCATTAGCAGCCGGGGAGTGTTACCCAACACTGGAGCTTGTTTAATGAACACTTGATGAATGCTGCACGCATCTCCAGTTTCCACAGAGAGTTCATAGGTGGAGGAGAGATGACATCTCCCATTAGAATGCACTGGCCGCTCCTAGTGCGCATTCCATTGCACAACAGCTATCTAGCCCGCTGCTGGAGCAGAGGCTGCTTTCCACACGGAAGGGCTGTCATGTGGATGGATATGGGGCAGGATGGAGTGCACTACTGCAGGTAGGAAGTGCAGTAGAGTGGGAGTGTGCAGTCGAGAGTGGGAGTGTTCAGTCGAGAATGGGAGTGTACAGTAGAGAGTGGGAGTGTGAAGTGGATAGTGGGAGGGTGCAGTAGAGAGTGGGAGTGTGCAGTGGAGAGTGGGAGTATTCAGTCGAGAGTGGGAGTGTTCAGTCGAGAATGGGAGTGTACAGTAGAGAGTGGGAGTGTGAAGTGGATAGTGGGAGTGTGCAGTGGAGAGTGGGAGTGTGCAGTGGAGAGTGGGAGTGTGCAGTGGAGAGTGGGAGTGTGCAGTCAAGAGTGGGAGTGTACAGTAGAGAGTGGGAGTGTGCAGTGGAGAGTGGGAGGGTGCAGCAGAGAGTGAAACAGGTAGAGCCAGTGGTATGTTCAGAGAGGAGTTACCACATGGCTTTCCCAGGGAAACTGGGAAGTGGACATGATGGTGCAATTGACAGTTAGTCACCCTGCCGATGCTAGCTCTGTGATTACTGTTATTGGCGACAGACAGTTAAACACTTTTCAAGTCAAACCAAAGAGTTCTTCAAGCCCTTTCACTCTTGACACTCTGTACTTAACGTTGAGGGATAGACAGACAGACGCTTAGAGACATGCCAATGGCAGACCTGACAGTCGTCTGGATGCAGTCACATTTACAAAGTTTCCTCAACGTGTCTACAAAATAACGGAGGCTTATATGTGGTACGAAAGGTTGTAGAGGGGAATGTAATTTTTCAAACAAACCTGACAATCTGCAAGTCAGGTGATGTGTAAACACCATCTAAACCTACAAGAGGACATTGTGACTGTGTCCTAAACGGCACTGTATTGCCTATTTAAAGTAGCGCACTAAATAGGGAAAATGGTGCCATTTGGGACGCACACTGTGGCTAAGCTGTAGAGGCAGAGCAGAGAATAATGAAGACTCATCCTTTACCAGGGGAGACACAAACAAGCACACAAAGACTTTGCCTTTCCTTTTAATTGAAGGAGGACCGTACAAAGGGCGTAAAATGCCATGGAAAGGGATTCAAATATCAATGGTTACAGTTAACCATAATTAGGGTCCATCTAAGCTGTCATAAAGATATTTTCATCTTGAAAAGGGACCAATGAATCAGAACTGACGTCTGTATCCCAATCAGTGTTCAAACACCTCTTCATAAAGTGCCATCTACTAAAGGAGAGGTTTTAATTGCAGTGTGAATTGAAATACAGAAAGGATTCAGACCGACAGTACTGTAGCTTTGGGCTTTGAGATTCAAGAGTGAGAGATTGAGCGATTCGGCCTAAACAGAAGCCAATAACATACTGTAGTCTATCTATGTGGTGCCAATAACATGTGGTTCATCACATGTACAGTAGTGATGTTCAGTGGTGAATTGGACCTGGACCACTTGACCTATAGAACCGATTAATCTAACTCTTCCCAGGCAATTTCTCTCATACTAACGTGCTGTTTGAGAGACTGATCATTTCTGATAAATCTGTGGCTAATGAAGACCGTCTTTAACATGCATGTAACTGGTGATGATGTCATAGGCGACAGGTAGCCTAGCAGTTAGAGTGTTGGGACAGTAACCGAAAGGTTGCTGGTTCGAACATCCGAGCCGACAAAGTGAACCCAGGACCATCGTCTGTCTGGGCTAATAGAGTAGACTAATTCGCTTTTGGGAAAATGCCCCCTGGTTAAAGATACAGTTAAGAATGTCACCATATGAACTAAACATATGAGATACATCTAGGGCAGTGGCGGTCATAACATTTTGTCAGACAGTTATTGTCATGCAAAAGCCTGCTTATAAGTGCCAGTCTCACGGTAATTGACAGTTAATTAACATAAACACGTTTAGCATCTCCAGCCCTCCACGCATACTGGCTGCATACAAGCCCCTTAGGCACGCCTTTGGAACATCCACATTTAAAAAGGTCTAAATATACACCATCACAATAAATTATTATTTATTATTTATTATTATTATTTATTTTTATTTTTTAAGGTTACGATTTGAAGAAATTACATTTCAGAAGAACAGAATACGAGTTGGCCTACTGTATGTTATCTGGCTATGCGCCATGCCATAGGCTGTAGGCTCGTTCATTTAGTAGACAAGATATGCTTATAACTCCCGTGCCATTATTTTATATTATATGATTTTATAGTCAGATCAATATACAATGGGGAGAACAAGTATTTGCTACACTGCCGATTTTGCAGGTTTTCCTACTTACAAAGCATGTAGAGGTCTGTCATCTTTATCATATTTTTATCATAAAAATCCAGAAAATCACATTGTATGATTTTTAAGTAATTAATTTGCATTTTCACTGCAACAGCCCTAGATACAGCAAATGTTTACTGTAGACGATCAATTAGTTCCATCCAAATCCACAACGAATTAACTTCTTGAGGTTGCCGATAGATCCAAAAGTGCATGAATGTCGCAAGAAACACGGACGTGAAATGTTTCAGCCACTTTTTCAAATCCCTGATTTAGTAAGAGTGAAAGAAAAGGCAGAGGGGATGGCGATAGAACACGAGAAAGAGAGAACAGAGAGAGAAAGAGGAACAGAGAGACAACAGAGAACAGAGAGAGAGAGAGAGAACAGAGCAAGAGAACCAAGAGCTATGGTTCATACCTGATTGACAGATAAATACCTCAAGAGGTCCGTGACCACTGCTGTCTTTCTGTTTCATACACACACACGCACACACAACATGCATGACAGACACGCGCACACACATACACGCGCACATACACGCACACACAAAATGCATGACAGACACTTGCATGTCCACATACACACACACACACACACACACACACACACACACACACACACACACACACACACACACACACACACGCACACACGCACACACACACACACACACACACACACACACACACACACACACTGAATGCATGACACATACACACGCAAGCCACTGGTGTGCAGGAAACTGTATCCATCTTCAAAGACAAATCAAAGTGAGATGCCTTCACTCCAGTCCAGACACACATTTATTTTCTTAGTCCCAACCACATCCTCCAAGAAAATACCATTTTAAAGCCCAACAAAAAACCAAATGGAGGACAGAAACCATGTGCCTGAGTTGTGGTATCCATTAAATACAACATAAAAGACTGAAATTGTTATCTTAAAAAGACATCCAGCATTTCCTGTGACATCCAGCACATAGACAAACCATTCAAACACCCTAAAAAGCCACTAGGGCTGGGAATTGCCAGGCACCTCACAATACAATATTATCACAATACTTAGGTACCGATACAATATGTATTGCGATTATCACAATTCTATATGTATTGTGATTCGATACTGTGATTTTATTGCGATTCGTTGTTCCAAACATATTGCTCACCATATGTCTGCCTCAAAGGGACAAGAGAGCCATGACAAAACTAGTTTTGATCAGTCATGGAAATAAAAGTGCTGAAAACAAATTGGTTCCCTATCAAAACGATACGATAGGATATATCGTCAAAAAATATATAAAGATATGTAATTGCATCAATTTTTTTCCCCATCACTACTGTCCGTTCTCTTCAGTCACCCAGTAGTCTCTCTCATTCTCTCCCTCTTTCTCTCTTTCATTAGCCATCCATTGGCATTGCTGTGAAACCTTGCAAATCTCCTTGGAAAGGAGATATCGTTCAGAAGAAAAAAGGCTCTTCACAACTTGTCTGTGCCGCTGCGGTGTTGATCCTGGTCTAAATGTCACACAGTTCTCATGCTGCAAACTTCTGATGGAAATTCCACTCATTCCCATTCCGACATTCCGATCCTCTCTGACAGCATTCCACAGTTACACTGACGATGTTGCAAACCCTCTTAATTGAACCCTGGTGGTCACATGATTAGCATAACATCTCAGAACCAACCAAATATGCGTGTCAGTCAGTGTAGTTGTCTGTCAGTGAGACATTACTCCCACAGAACTAACACAAGCTCATTGTTGACATGAGTGGATGAATGATGGTTGAAACAAGCACACATCCCCAAGTACATTTCAAGGCACACAACTTTAAAGGACATTCAAAGAGGAGTGTGATCTCACTGGAGTCTGTGTAGAGTTCAGAATGAGAGGTGAAACTCTATAGCAGTGTGTGTGCACCTGGGCCTCACGACAGCTGAGCCGTACCAATTAGGCCTCGTTACAGAGTTCTTATAAAGTGCCTAATTGTACATGATTTATTCTACATGATTGTCTGCCATTACTGAAATATGTTGACTAATTCCTCATGGCGGTGTTATTTCTCGGCAGTCCAAATTCCTCTTTTTATGGTAAGTGCTCTAGATGAGGCGTAAGAAGAATGGGAGGCTGGCTGGTGGAGGTACACACTGCATGCATTAGTAGCCCCTGACACAGAACATGCCCAGAGAAAGCTCCCTCCACAGTCCCTACAAGCGCTGAGATGTCTACTACGGCTCGACTTGTCATTTTCCCCTGCTGTTCGGTTTACTTCAAATGCGTTCCAAATGGCACCTTCGTTTCCCTACTTAGTACACTACTTTTGACCAGGGCCCATGTCTCTGGTCAAAAGTAGTGCACTACATAGGGAACAGGGTGACATTTGGGTCACATTCATTTCCACCAGGCCAGATGGTTTAGAATCCCTATGGCATGAAGGAGTAGTAAGGCTAGAGCAGAGATGTCTGGAGGCCTCCATATCTGCCACAGTCATGTAGAATTTCCATTGCGTGAAAAGCCCATTTTGGCACGGAGCTGAAACCCTAGAGGGAAGTGCTGCGCTGAGTGTCTCTGTATACACAGGCTGTAGTACACGCAGGGTTAAGACAACGCTGGGCCAGCCCACTCCTGTAAACACATGTTGGTGGCAGAGTGCTGGGGGTGAGGGGCTGGAGGGGTTCTGGGGTCAGCAAGCCCACTATGAAAGGCCAGCCAGGGGGAATGGGGCTGGAGGGGTAAAACATGAGGGAAATGTACGGTACTCTGAGGAGGGTGGGGGTGTAAACTCAGGGCAGGTTATTTTGGGCTTTGTTTGATGACAAGGAGCCCGGGACTGACCGTACTTGATCCCCCCAACATTCAACAAATGTACCGTGTTAAGAGCCTGTGCACCTTAAATGTTACAGAGTAAGACAGCGTGGCTCAGTGAGCTCGTAACGCTGCTCAGCAACAGCAGCACAGCGCTGCCTCATGTCCAGCAGCAGCCCACCCATGACCCAGCCTCCAGAACAGAGCAGCTCACTCTGAGACTCAGCCCAAATTACACCTCATTCCCTATTTAGAGTGCTATTTTTGACCAGGCTCTAAAGTTTTGATTTAAATTGAATAAAAAAAATAAAAAAATAAAAACAGCCTAATTCCCGATCTCATAATTTAATTACGCTGAAAAACGGCACTTACTATAGAATTTAAACATTTTTACCTCTTGAAATGGGAAAACGTGTTTGTTATCAAGGTGAACATGCGCTCTTTATGACAGAATGTTAAAATAGGTGAAATCCAAAGTTTAGTTTTTTTTACTCACCATCACAATTGAAATTATATCACTGCCAAAGTTTTTGCTTGGTGGCCAAAGAAATGTTTTCCATTGATCAATACGTAAAGAGTAATTTATGGAAGCGAATTAGGAACCACTTTGGCCAACCCATAGACTAGATGTCATAGCCACACATTTCTGGAATATTGTCAGGCATTACATGCATTTGAGAAAAGATGCAAATGTATGTACTGGCCTACACACAATACCCAATAAGGTCAAAGTGGAATTATGTTTATACAGTAGCTGTGCTCTACTGTAATCAATTGTACTCTACTTGTACTCTACTACTTCTTAAAATTGAAGAAAGGGCCCATGCACTCTTGATCTTAAATTCGGTCTTTAACTTGTCATGGTCTCAACTCACTGGATCTTGGGACCTATGTCCTCGTATAAATCTTGGTCTTGGCTCCTGGATATTCCCTTTGGTTTAAAAACCATAGGCAGCCCAATTTGAAGAAGACAATGCTCTCTGATCATTGGCTGATCACTCCCAGCCCATAGGAATCCCTACCCAGTTAACTACTTTTAAATGGTGGAAGCCCTCAATGGCAATCTCTATAATTGACACTTGACACCAAAACGCCTGTTATTTTAAAGATAGGTAAAGTGATAATAAAGTGATAATTGAAACATCTAATAACAAATGAATTAGAAGTAATTCAATCAATCAGTACGTTTAAGATTCATGCAATCAACATTAGTGCTGAGCGATTAAGCAACATTTCATTTTTTTGTTTTGGTTATTAAACAACTAATTGACCTACATCTGTTCAATTACTTGAATTAATTTTACTTATTTCTTTGTGTGAGCCCAACGCACCATTTCTCTATACACTAGAGAGAACTCAAATCATTCACGAGAGAAATCAAGTCAAGAACTATGTGGGACGCTGAGCTGAAGGGAGTTGTAGTTTTCATCAAGCAAATATTCAACCTAGTTCAGCACAACAACGTGGTAGTTAACTACAATGATCATAATCCATTGCGCCTGTTTTTACCGGCTAGGACAGAGACGGATATACTTTTATGCCGGCTATGTTAGGTTAGATACACACAGACCACATAGACCCGAATGAGAGAGGAATGTACACAACACAACGGTGAGAGAGATAGAGACAGTTCGTGAAGGTATGCCTTATCTACTTTGAAGAACTAGTCAAATGATTTTCAGACAGCTCTGCAGCATACTTTAGCACGCTAATCTAACTAAATAGAATGACAAAAAAAAGTACAGTATGAGGAGCACAGAGATAACGTTAGATGGTCTGTCTGGCTGGCTGCTACTGCCTGAGCAGAGATGAGATGGTGACTTTAAGGAATGGAAAATATTAAAGTAATAAAAACTAAGTAATATTATTTTCCCATAGTCATTTCCTATTGTTCTATTCTAAATTAAATTTAAAGGTTTTGAAAATCTGATAATAAATCATGTTTTTACTATTTTGTTAATTTAGTATGCAAATACATTTTCCAAAAATCTGTAATAGGTTAATCAAAATGAAACTACTGTGCATGGTTCTCCCTTTTTATGCTACCATGCAACGTTTTGATTCGATTACCGGTATGCCAACTGTCTGAATACAGAGTTGTACAGAGATGACAAATAACCAGTTATAAGGACACTCCTGAATTACAATTAAAGTGTGGTGTGCTTTCTGGCGCCTCGTGACTGCAGTAATATCACCCAAGTAGGTGCTACATTTTGGTAGTGGTGAAGAGTAGCTAGCTAGCTACTAGCCCAGTGGCTAGTACAGAACTCTGACGTCATCTGACTGAGTCCTACTGCGAAGCCACTGACGGCGTGGATGGCGAGAAACGGTGATGACAACGTGCTGCCTGTCTCCTCCCGGCTCTCCCCTTGACCACCTCCTCCCTACGGTGACCTCACTCAAGCCATGAACGTTCTCAACCTTCTGTCTCTTGACCGTCGATCTACTCGTGATGATTAATGATGTTGTTTTTATATTGCTTGTTTTTGGTGTTTTTTTGTCGAGATGGAACCTGCAAGTTTTGCTGAATGGTGTGTACCATGTGTATCCTGTACATACGACAAATAAAACTGTAAAACTATCACAGCCAAACCCCAACAAACCCCATAGAAACACAAACACAGTACACTCACCATAGTGAGAGGACTCTGTCTTGCTATCAGCCACCTTCCTCAGCTCTGAGATAATGGCGTCTCCAGGAACACGAGGGCTCTCCACATACTTGGGCTTCCTGATTGGACCTGCAGTCAGAGCGCAGCGAGCGAGCGAGCGAGAGAGAGAGCGAGAGAGAGAGAGAGAGAAGAGAGAGAGAGAGAGAGAGGAGAGAGAGAGAGAGAGAGAGAGAGAGAGAGAGAGAGAGAGAGAGAGAGAGAGAGGAGAGAGAGAGAGAGAGAGGAGAGAGAGAGAGGAGTGGAGTGATTCTTGCTGGATGATTACTGGTTTCTTCAAGATGGGGTTTGAGAGATGATGAGTGTCCGGGCTCAGGAGAAACAGCGAAAGAGAGAGAGAGAATAGCTCCCTGTGCTGATAGCAGCTCTGCTCTGTCTGACAGCCCTGAGAGAGAAAGATCCGCCTGCAGAGACACCCAGCAGTAACACACACACACCGGCCAGTTCAGGGGAATGCATATGTGTGTATATCTCAGTCTGACTGTGCGTGAGAGTGAGTGAGTGTGTGTGTACATATGTGTGTGTGTGTGTGAGTGAGTTAGAGAGAGAGAGACAGACAGACAGACAGACAGACAGACAGACAGACAGACAGACAGACAGACAGACAGACAGACAGACAGACAGACAGACAGACAGACAGACAGAGCACATACCAGTAGGGTACTGCTATGCGCTTGTATGTGGGGGTGTGTGCCTCTGAGGTAAGTTAAGGGTGCTGCGTTGGCGTGGTTTAAAACATTAGGTCCAGGCTGCGTCCCAGCAGGTGTTGTTTCTAGGACAGGAGCAAAGGATCTTCATGAGGGTTTCTGTTCTGTCCCCTTGGTGAGGATGACTGAGATTCGTGTGCATTTCCTCGCTGACTGACAGGAATAGAAGCAGCAAATCCCAGTGCAGAACACTGTGTGCATCCCGAATGGAACCCTATTCCCTAAATAGTGCACTACTTTTGAGCCCACAGGGCCCTGGTCAGTACACCGTACAGGGAATAGGGTGACATTTAGGATGCAGTACTATTCCCTGGCTGGTGTTATGATCCCAAACGCTGACACACTGGCACCGCCGGAGGCATCAATCTCTAGCAACTTTAGTGTGTGTGCGCGTGCATGCGTGTGTCCCCACTCACACCTCTGCTCCGGGGGCACAGTGCAGGGCCAAGCCACTCAAAAAGTGTTTGCCTGCTATTCTATTCTCCCTGAAACAACAGAGCTATCAAAGGACATCTCTGAACAACTATCCTTTCACACTCAGAGTGCCTCTCACAGCCATGAAAAGACAGCATGATGAGCCATGAGAGATGTTTACACATTGTAAGTACAGAATGTATGCCTAAGGGCATCCATACATTCATCACAGCTAATATAGTATAGGCCTACATACCCAAAATGTAATGCATAATTTAATGCATCAACAATACCTAAGTATCACTAAAACATGAAGACAGCAATCCTGGTTGGTAAATAAATAAAAACATATGTGGGAGCAATCAATCTGACCAAAAAGCAGTGGGGAAAAACATCAAATACCAGGAAGTAAATGGACACTTCAAATCCATAAGAACAGTATGCCTTCCTTCCCTCTCCGTTTTCTCTCACATTGACCTACTGTAACCCAATCTAGTTCTCCTCTAGTGTTCTCTAATCAGATGACTGCATGTGTAACCCCAGCCATAACAAAAAGATTAGATGGGGAGAGAGAGATTGTCTTTTGTCATTACCACATCATCCACCCCCCAACCCCACCCCCTCGTGTGTGCGTGTGTGTTGTGTTGTGCATGTGTGTGCGTGCTAGCTCTCCCTCCCTCTGTCTCAGGTGGAACATTGGGTTGGCCAGCGCTGTGCTATACTGCTGTGAAACCATCCCGCATCCCCCAGGTGTGATCTTGTCCTCAGATACGGTTCCATCCAGCAGCCAGCCATGTTAATGGCACAGGAACCAACCACCAGTCACCAACACGCAGCTTTAGCTTGATTCATACTGCCACCTATGGATTTAGGACTTGAAATGCATAGAGCGTAGCCAGGGCTACAAGGTAGTGATGCGCGGGGTTGACTTACAACCCACAGTCCCCGCGGTTATACACTATATATACAAAAGTATGTAGACACCCGTTGCTGACAGGTGTATCAAATCAAGCACACAGCCATGCAATCTCCAAAGACAAACATTGGCGGTAGAATGGCCTTACTGAAGAGCTTAGTGACTTTCAACATTGCACCGTCGTAGGATGCCACCTTTCCAACAAGTCAATTCATCAAATTTCTGCTCTGGTCAACTGTAAGTGATGTTATTGCGAAGTTGAAATGCCTAGGAGCAACAACGGCTCATCCGCGAAGTGGTGGGCCACACATGCTCACAGAACGGGACCGCCGAGTGCTGAAGCGCGTAAAAGTCGTGTCCTGGCCTCCCGAGTGGCGCAGCGGTCTACGGCACTGCATCGCAGTGCTAGAGGCGTCACTACAGACCCGGGTTAGATCCCAGGCTGTGTCACAGACAGCCGCGACTGGGAGACCCATGATGCGGCACACAATTGGCCCAGCATCGTCCGGGTTAGGGGAGGGTTTGGCCGGCCGGGATGTCCTTGTCCCATCGCGCACTAGCAACTCCTTGTGCACGCTGACTTCGGTCGCCAGCTGTACGGTGTTTCCTCCGACACATTGGTGGGGCTGGCTTCCGGGTTAAGCGAGCACTGTGTCAAGAAGCAGTGCGGCTTGGCGGAGTCGTGTTTCGGAGGACGCACGGCTCTCAACCGTCGCCTATCCCAAGTCCGTACGGGAGTTGCAGCGATGGGACAAGACTGTAACTAGCAATTGGATATTGGGAGAAAAAGGGGTTAAAAAGTACCCAAAATTTTAAACAAATAAATAAATAAAATTGTCTGTCCTCGGATGCAACACTCACTACCGAGTTCCAAACTGCCTCTGGAAGCAACATTAGCACAAGAACGGTTTGTCTGGAGCTTCATGAAATGGGTTTCCATGGCCGAGCAGCCACACACAAGCCTAAGATCACCATGTGCAATGTCAAGCTTCGGCTGTGGTGGTGTAAAGTGGTGTAAAGTGGTGTAAAGCGGTGTAAAGCTCGCGCCATTGGACTCTGGAGCAGTGGAAATGCATTTTCTAGAGTGATGAATCACGCTTCACCATCTGGTAGTCCGACGGACAAATCTGGGTTTGGCGGATGCCAGGAAAACGCTACCTGCCCCAATGCATAGTGCCAACTGTAAAGTTTGGCGGAGGAGAAATAATAGTCTGGGGCTGTTTTTCATGGTTTGTGCTAGGCCCCTTAGTTCCAGTGAAGGTAATCTTAACGCTACAGCATATAATGATATTCTAGACGATTCTGTACTTCCAATTTTGAGGCAAGGCCCTTTCGGGGAAGGCCCTTTCCTGTTTCAGCATGACAATGCCCCCATGCACAAAGCGAGGTCCATACAGAAATTGTTTGTCGAGATCGGTGTATAAGAACTTGACTGTTCTGCAGAGCCCTGACATCAACCCCATCGAACACCTTTGGGATAAATTGGAATGCCGACTGCCTAATCGCCCAACATCAGTGCCCCGACCTTACTAATGCTACTGTGGCTGAATGGAAGCAAGTCCCCACAGCAATGTTCCAACATCTAGTGGAAAGCCTTCCCAGGAGAGTGGAGGCTGTTATATCAGCAAAGGGAGGACAAAGTCAATATTAATGCCCAGGATTTTGGAATGAGATGTTCGACGAGCAGGTGTCCACATACTTTTGGTAATGTAGTGTGTCCGCGGGATGGGCAGGTTTAGAGTCATTAAGTATTGTGTGGATGAAGGGCGGGTGGGTTGCGGGCTGGTTGGAGAAAGAGAAAACAATACCTTTTAAAAATTCATAAGTATATCATTGTTGTTACATTTATATCTATAGGCTACATTGAGGTTTTTATTTTATTATTTTAGGTTATCTGACATTAGTGTGTAAGCCTAATTAAGCTTTACGCGCCAAATAGTCTACACACCAATCGCCAAATGGTTTTGGAAACAGGCCGAAAAAGTTAATGTTGATCCATGGAGGCAAACATGACAATCAGTGTTTATTCAATAAGAGAAAAGCTGTGAAATAGAGAGTTGAAAATAAAGAGACGGGTGGGTCAGAAAAGTAGGCTAATGTTCGACAGTCACAACGGGGACTTCAAATAGGCCTTTGGCACATCAAGGGAACTGTAGCCTACTGTTCAGATGGGTTAAATGGAAACTGAAATCTGGACACTGACTGTAGGTCTATAACCTCTCATATAGCCTTAATGTTAATTAACTCCTGTAGAATTAAGCATTTCTTGCAGTAAAGTGATACACCAAATGTAGGCTACATTTTTACTCGGGAACAGGAGTAGAGAAATATGATTTATTTCTTTATGCATCTTAAGAGAACTTGAATGGCAGTTAGACACTATCTGTACAGAGCTCTTTAATAGCATCATAAACACTGATAGTAGCGTACTTCCTTACAACCGGTCAAACTGATGTAATTTGGAAATTTTGCACAGAAAACCTTTCCAGGTTTTTTTTTGGTTATTGCATTTTCTCCCTGGTGCCTAAACGTCTTTGCTCCGTGAAAGAAACTGAGATGACAGAGAACTTTACCGATGTCAACTAGATTGAACTATTCATTGTATCGATTTATGACATTATTCTGGTGAGCAAGGGTTAATCTTCTAGGGGCAACATATAGGCCTAATGACAGAAGAGAAGGTGTGTATTGACTACCAAAATATTGGAAATTATAAGCACAAACATATCTAATTCAGGCAAAAAGAATCCTGCACCCCCTGTCAAAAAATCATTCCGCCGTCTCTGACTGAAGCCTACAGCGCATTTTCTATATTAGCAGGTTAGGATCGGGTGCGGGCGTCAGATTTTCACTTTATCACATACAGTATATTCGGGTGGTTGCGGATGGGTTATTAACAATTGTGGGTGAACAAACAGCTGACCCACGCACCACTACTACACGGCCCACTGCTGTGGCATGTGGTTATCATCAGGAAAATGTTTGGCAAACGTCAATAGAATTGATAAAACTATAGAAGTAAATTAGGGGTATTATATTTATCATAGTGGAAAATCCTAATCTTTGGAGTGAAAAACTGCACATAAAAATGAGCAATGAGCACCCAAACAGGCACATGACCAATCCAGTGAGTGAGCATGGGAGCTGCCTGGAACTAATGTTATACAATGCCAGGAAGACAGATGTTTCTGAAAAGCATCATCTTGTCTGGATCTCTTTCAACTGAACCACATGTGAGCTGAAATCTGAATGCATCTAATCAGTCTGTGGCTGGCCTCCAGCAGGACGGACCTGGCCAAGTCAGCTTCTTGAATGAGGAAGTAACAGTCTGCATAAGAGTCCATTCATCTGTGGACGGTCAGGCTCAACCTATTAGCCAGGAGTCACACAGAGCCAATTAGCTAGAGGGAAGAGACGAGACAGAGGCACGGCTGTTTTAAATAGTAGACTTACTGAGTCGTGGGTCAACATCTCAGAATAATCACAAACCCACTAAATAAATTCACTTTATTCAAGCAGACAGTGGGCCATGGTGATTTGAATAATAAAAAAAACACATTCTTGTAAGTTTACAATATCGTCAAAGGAGTTATTGGATTGTTCCACAAATTCGGTACCTTTTGAGAAGTGTAAATTGGTCCACAAAAACGTTGATTTCACCTAATTTTAACATTCTGACATAAAGAGCACATGTTCTTTATAAAAAACACGTTTCCCATATTATGAAGTGAAATAAACAAAATACTATAGTAAGATCCTATTAAAGTAACAGGGTTGACCGTAACAGGGTTGACAATTCCATCTTAAATCAACCATGACTCCCCTTGTTACAGGGGGAATGGAAGCTTGTTGTGTGCACCTGGGAGTGGCAATTGAATGCAAGCTTCACAAAAAAAATTTAATTGTTAAAACATTTCTAGCCTATCTATCTATGGGTAACAGGGCTGATGCATTATGCTTGACCAAAAATACAAAAAAATTGCCAAAAAGAGTAGAACCAGTTCACCTGCTTTAAATTATGATTTGACTATTAGATGTTCAAAGGTTTTTATTTAAAAAAATGTTTAAAAGGAATAGTTTCACCATATTAAAACGAGAGTTCAGTTCACATAGCAGGGTTGACCTTAAAATGAGGGACAGATGTAAATCACATGAAATAGATCATCTTCAGAAATGACCTTGTCAAAGTAACAAAGTAACTAGGGCTTTACAATGATGGTGAAAACTTGGGGAAATTATGTGGTTAAGTGGGTTAAAATCTTCCTAGAATTCACATAGGGAGAGGGACAGAGGGACATGACAAAATGCTGAATTTTCGCACTTTAGCAAGTCTTTAATCATATAAAAAAATACAAAAAATTATCCATGTGGTTTATATTAAAGGGCACTTCATTTAATATAACAGGCTTTTAAAATGAAATATTAGTGCACAATTGCTACTTAAAATATCAAAGGGACACTATAAGCACTCTTTTCGTAGAACGACCCTAATGCACTCAAGCAGTAACCGAAAAGTGACTATATGTCTGCACTAGGGTAAATTCAAGTTAAGAGGCTAGATCATTTAGATAGTTAGGTTTAGTACTAGTACTCTCAGGTCAGAGCATAGAGAGGGCAGGAGGGTTTTCCTCTTCCCAAATCTCATCTTTTAGATATGACTCTTTCATGTTTACCCCAAAGCCTTTATCAACGGGTGCCTACCCCCTGAAAGAGCCATTAGAGCGTGCTGCTATTCTACACTTAAGACCTGCCCAATGAGAAATTGCATTGTTTAATAAGCATGAAAAAGGCTGGAGAGTGAGTGAGTGCGCTGAGACGTTATGAAGGACAGATCAAGGAGGAGCAAAACAGACACTATGCCAGATCTCTCTGCCTCTCTTAAGACTCTGTGTACATCCAAAACGGCACACATTTCCCTATATAGTGCACACATTTTAATGGGCTTTGGTCAAAATTAGGGGTGTGAATGTTTAAACGTTAAAATGCGTAAACGAAACTGAATAATTAACGTTAAGGAAAACCCTCCTACCCGCACGGCAAGCGGTACCGGAGCATCAAGTCTAGGACCAAAAGGCTACTTAACAGCTTCCCCCCCAAGCCATAAGACTGCTGAACAATTAATAAAATGGCCACTGGACTATTACATTGACCCCCCCCCCCCCATRTGTTTTCTACACTGCTGCTAATCGCTGTTTATTGTCTATGCATAGTCACTTCACCCCTACCTACAAGTACAAATTCACAAACTACCTCAACTAACCTGTACCCCCGCACACTGACTCGGTACTGGTACCCCCTGTATATACCCTCGTTATTGTTATGTTATTGTGTTACTTTTTATAATTTTTTTATTTTATTTTTTACTTTAGTTAATTGGTAAATATTTTCTTAACTCTTCTTGAACTGCACTGTTGGTTAAGGGCTTGTAAGTAAGCATTTCACGGTAAGGTCTACACTTGTTATATTCGGCACATGTGACAAATAAAGTTTAATTTGATTTGAAGAAAAAATCCCTAACCAAAAGTGTTTTTTCAGCACAAAATGTAAATCACAGTGCAGCTATCACAAAAAAAACACTAACAGGTCCCGATCAGCTTGATAAATGGAGAAAAAAAATGCAACAAATAGGCCTACCTAACACAACAACGCTCCGGACGACATCGCCGTTAACAGTTGGGAAAAGAAAGCGCTGATTACAGAAATTACTGCAGTTGACATGCAGCCATTGCCAATGGCCTACTTGAGTTGAGAGCTAATTTGCTAAATGAAAGGCTGCAAGCGACATTTGTGCTACTGAAACAGGTGCGTCTTTCTCAATATCACTGTTCACCATTTACTCCTGTTTCAATAGGGTGTTATTCCCTTTATAATGGGAGTTGAGACATACAGTTAACGCATTAGAAAGCAACAATTATTTCCTTTTAACCAATAGATACCAGCATTTGGAGTGTGTTTTCTTTTGCCCTGTGTTTGATTTGTAAGCTTAAACTTGGTGGGCAGGATTTTGTTAAACATGAAACAAAGTAGGCCCAGAGACTAATGAATATGCTATTTGCCTTCCTCAAAACAATGATTTTGTTGCATATTTCAGTCTGGAACCTGCCTAGGTTTAGGGGAGGTTGTAACCTATTCTAATGGCACACTATAGCTGCACACTTCACAAAAAAGGCTAAAATAGATGGGACGCATCTATTATTCCAAAACTAGTGCCTGGAACACATATTTCCCTACTTTAATCAACCAGTCCATTTAGAATTTGTGCTAAAGCTGTATTGATTTGGCTAGGAATGTAGCTTTTCTACAGTTTGGTATGTGTATTCCATCAGTTAGATATGTTTTTATAGGCAGTCATTTCTATAGGCCTAATGGGTGCTTGGGTACGCAGCACGCATGTGTGTAGAGGGAGTGGTTGGATCGAAATTGAGATAGAGACACGTAATGGAGGGAAAAGAGAATGTAGGGAAAATAACTTATTTTTGTTGTGACCAACAAGAGAAAGAAATGCAGTTTAAACGTTAAGAAAAAAAATGATGGTCACATCCCTATTCAAAAGTACTGCACTATAGGGAATAGGGTGCCACATTTGGACGCATATTTATATTGACTCTGAGCCAATCCTAACAAATAAAAATGCATGAACCAAGCTCAGCGCTCTCCGCAGACCCCTCGCAGAGAGGACAAATAAGTATTATCTCAGTGTGATGTCCTCCAACGGCAATTGTAAGCTCATCACAGGAGGGGAAGAAAGCAGAACAAAATTGAACTGAACACAGGGAGAGAGGGAGGGAGCGAGGGAAGGAAAATGTCATAATAACAGTGCTATGGAAAACAAACCAGGGATATGTCCCAAAGGGTATCCTTTTCCTTATATAGTGCAGTGTACTATGTAGGGCATAGGGTGCCAATAGGGTGCCATTTGGGACGCAGACAGGAACAAGGCAGTTCCTCTTAATTCAGCAGAGCTCTGATGGTTCAGTGGGTTTGAAAGGGACAAAAATGTGTGCTGGACAAGCAGCATTCCTGCCATATACACAACACAATGCAATACATGATTCCACCTGTGTTGTTTCTGGATAAACAACACACTATCAAATAACAGGCTACTGTTTAGTAGGGTGTGACTTCCTAGTTGTCTGGAATCCAATGTGGAGAAGAGATATTAGACATACAGCTGGGAGACCAGTGCCCTGTTCGAATACTTCAGAAATGCATCCTTCCTTTCTACATTCCATGAAATAACCATAGACCTGAATGGGTTGGATTGGTGAAAGTAATACGGTGGTCACCTTGCTTTCACCTATACAAACAACTTATAGAGATATGTGCTTACCTCAAGGAAATGTAAAGTATTCAAACTTTACCCAAAGGAAAGAGAGGACAGGGAGGGGGGGGGGGGGGGGGGGGGTAGATCGCTATGTAGGGGCATGCAGAAAGCCAAGCAGAGTGGTCTGGTCTCAACGGGAGAGGAGGCAGCCAAGCATGATGTAACGAGCACTCTGCATACTGGCCCTCTCTGTGGTGAAGCTCAGAGGGCCATGACCACTGGGCTGTGACACCTCGTGTGCGCGCCACACACACACGTACTTGCAAGAGCTTCAGACAAGTGCAAGCCCTCAAATGGCATACAAACAAGCTATAAGCTCATACCAACGGAAAAGCATTAAAATATGAAATATTGTCCAGTTGATGTCAATCCCCAATGGGGATGGGGTGAGTATCTATGCTTTCAAAATGTGTCTAATGAGTTTTCCACATCTTGACTACGGACTATTCCATTTCAACTCTTCATGAGACACAACAAGCTCTGTGTGGCAACAACAAAAGAGGCCTCTGACAATACCCTCTTTCTGTTTTAGGGCCGTCATTCTACAACTCAGCAGTGAAACATGTATTCAGACTGAGATAAAAGGCCGTTGTAAATTATGTTTCGCAACAACAGACTCAGTTACAAGTGTGAGACATTGATCATTGTCAGTTCCTCTCTCATACAAACAAATGGGGAGAGCGAGACACAGATCCCACAGCCTTCTCTTGCCCTTCTATTCTAATAAACCCATCAGGTATCATAGAAGATGATTCCTTCAACATAATGATGATTCATTATGATATGATAATGATGATTCACATGATTCATGATAATGATAATGGCATGAGCAGACATAAACTCAGCAAAAATAGAAACGTCCTCTCACTGTCAACTGCATTTATTTTCAGCAAACTTAACATGTGTAAATATTTGTATGAACATAACAAGATTCAACAACTGAAGCATAAACTGAAAAAGTTCAAAAGACATGTGACGAACAGAAATTGAATAATGTGTCCCTGAACAAAGGGGGGGGGGGTCAACATCAAATAACAGTCAGTATCTGGTGTGGCCACCAGCTGCATTAAGTACTGCAGTGCATCTCCTCCTAATGGACTGCACCAGATTTGCCAGTTCTTGCTGTGAGATGTTACCCCACTCTTCCACCAAGGCACCTGCAAGTTCCCGGACATTTCTGGGGGGAATGGCCCTAGCCCTCACCCTCCGATCCTACAGGTCCCAGACATGCTCAATGGGATTGAGATCCGGGCTCTTCGCTGGCCATGGCAGAACACTGACATTCCTGTCTTGCAGGAAATCACGCACAGAATGAGCAGTATGGCTGGTGGCATTGTCATGCTGGAGGGTCATGTCAGGATGTGCCTGCAGGAAGGGTACCACATGAGGGAGGAGGACGTCTTCCCTGTAACGCACAGCGTTGAGATTGCCTGCAATGACAACAAGCTCAGTCCGATGATGCTGTGACACACCACCCCAGACCATGACGGACCCTCCACCTCCAAATCGATCCCGCTCCAGAGTACAGGCCTCGGTGTAACGGTCATTCCTTCGACAATAAACGCGAATCCGACCATCACCCCTGGTGAGACAAAACCGCGACTCGTCAGTGAAGAGCACTTTTTGCCAGTCCTGTTTGGTCCAGCGACAGTGGGTTTGTGCCCATAGGCGACGTTGTTGCTGGTGATGTCTGCCTTACAACAGGCCTACAAGCCCTCAGTCCAGCCTCTCTAAGCCTATTGTGGAAAGTCTGAGCACTGATGGAGGGATTGTGCGTTCCTGGTGTAACTTGGGCAGTTGTTGTTGCCATCCTGTACCTGTCCCGCAGGTGTGATGTTCGGATGTACGATCCTGTGCAGGTGTTGTTACACGTGGTCTGCCACTGCGAGGACGATCAGCTGTCCGTCCTGTCTCCCTGTAGCGCTGTCTTAGGCATCTCACAGTACGGACATTGCAATTTATTGCCCTGGCCACATCCGCAGTCGCCCGCTCATGCCTCCTTGCAGCAGGCCTAAGGCACGTTTACGCAGATGAGCAGGGACCCTGGGCATCTTTCTTTTGGTGTTTTTCAGAGTCAGTAGAAAGGCCTCTTTAGTGTCCTAAGTTTGCATAACTGTGACCTTAATTGCCTACTGTCTGTAAGCTGTTAGTGTCTTAACGACCATTCCACAGGTGCATGTTCATTAATTGTTTATGGTTCATTGAACAAACATGGGAAACAGTGTTTAAACCTTTTACAATGAAGATCTGTGAAGTTATTTGGATTTTTACAAATTATCTTTTAAAGACACGGTCCTGAAAATGGGACGTTTCTTTTTTTCCTGTGTTTACATACTATTTCATTCATAACCATTATCATTCAGGACAATGCAATGAATTTAGGATACTAACCCATATGGGGGTATTGCAAATGTGTAAAATGCTTTGTAAGTTTAATAGTCATGTCTATTCTAACCCTCTCTGTTCTAGATAATGAGATAAATGAAATCCTTCACCAGGCACCATAGTATTGTTTTTCAGTAAATGTATAAACATTTCATCCCTATGAGTCCTGGTCAAAAGTAGTGCACTATAAAGAGAACAGGTTGACATTTGGGACGTATCCACAGCCTTTCTACCACAGCCCACAGAAACACATCAATATCCCCTGAGGCAGCCATGTAACTGCTGGGCTAAAACTGTAGAGGTGACTTCAGGAGACGTGCAAATTCATCCCCTGGACAGAGACCAAAAAATGAATTGTAAGACCCAATGAAATCTTACCAAAAATAACTATTTATAATTTCAAATGTTCCTTCTTGGACGAGAGCCTAAAATCTATTTGGCATAACAGAGGAAAATGAATATTGAGAAAACATTTAGCAGAGGCTTGAGCATGGAAATGAATGTCGCCCTCTGATGAAAAGGTAATTATCAATATCAGTCACATTATGAAAGCCTTGTGACAGATACAGACGGGTATATCAGTTTGAGCATTAACCTAACTTAAGCACTAAATTAACGGTATATATTACATTTTATTAACGTATTTGGTTTAACTATGAAATGTACTGGAAAACACATAGCCATGCTAAACCATTACTGTAGTACTTAATCAATCACCACCTGTCAACAGTGCTCTATAAATTATTTGTTGACACAAATCCAATTTTCTCTGTGTTGCCTACTGTACCAATATCCTGTTGAGTGACTCCCCACCTCCTTCATGTAACACTGCCAATATTTACTAGTCATAAAATCCCTTTGTTCTCTTCAAATCAATAGTCCCTCAAGCAGTGCTATTGTATAACCCTCCCAACCTATTTATTTCCTATTTAGATAACCCATTCCAATTGCTTTCCTTGACATAATAAGATAGGTTAGTGGTCCATATGCAACCCTGATGCATTAAATCAATATCGTGTGCATGTACCTTTTGAAAGGAAAAAATACATTGTGTTGTGCCAGGGGAATAGCAACCAACCGTGTCCCTGTGCTTGTTCGCTCTCTGTCTGTCCATCTCTCTTTATCTCCCTAGAATTAGTTTGATATGGTATTTGTGGGGAGGCTAGCCTGGCTCTGACATGTAGCTTAAAGGGGAATTTCACCCTGGCTCTGACAAGGCATATAGTCATTACTACAGTGCATTCGGAAAGTATTCAGACCCCTTGACTTTTTCTACATTTTGTTACTTTACAGCCTTATTCTAAAATGGATTAAATAAATAAAAATCCTCAGCAATCTACACACAATACCCCATGATGACAAAGTGAAAACAGTTTTTTAGAAATGTTTGCAAATGAAAAAAAAAAAAAAAAAACTGAAATACCTTATTTACATAAGTATTCATACCCTTGGCTATGAGACTTGACATGGAACTCTGTATTCTATTTCTATTGATCAGCCATGATAGGCTAAGATAATGAGTGGGCTTGGATTGATCTGCCATATAGCACACTTCTGTCTATTTGAGCTGGTCAGTATGGTCAGTATGTCTAGGTAATCCTGTCTAATTCGTCTTTTTTAATGTATTGCGTAGTAAAACTGCATAAACCTACTGTCAAGTTAAAGTGTACTGTTAGCTAGCTAACGTTAGCTGGCTGGCTCGCCAGGTAACGTTACGTGTATGCTCTCCACTTTCTGGAGGACCGAGTTTTGAAATCAGTGTTTATAACGTAATAAATTGTTGCCAGCAGCACAGTTACAGTCATCAACGCTCTGGATAACATGAAAACAGCCTAACCAGCTCTGCTAGGGCGAGGAAAATGGTCAGAGTGGGGTGTTCTCTCATTATGTGTCTGGAAGTAGCTAGCAATTTAGCTAGCAAGCTAGCCAATGTTAGCCAGTTAGCTTGGGTGCTTGACTGCCGTTGTGAGGTCAGAATGTTCAGATCAACCTTACTCCTCGGCCAGAGCGTCCAGTGTGCGCTCTGAACGTGAAAACGCTATGAATTTACGAACAGACAATCTGACAGCACAGTTGCAGTCACCAATCCTCTGGATAACATTACAGCCTAACCAGCTCTGCTAGGGTGAGTAATGTTCAGTGAGCTGTTCTCTCTCTCACTTAGATGTCTGGAAGTAGCTAGCAAGTTAGCTTGGGTGCTTCACTGCTGCTGTTAGTACAGAACGCTCGGATCAACCCTTAAATATATGGGGCTAAAGCTTAAGAGGGTGTGAACGATGCTGAATGGGTGTAGAAAAAGAAGGGCTCTCCAATAGTAGTACCAAAACATTCAAAGACCATTTTCTCAAAAGTGAGTTTATAGGTTTATCAACTTCCAAAGCAAAATTACTTTCCCATTGTTCCTCAACTGTAGTGTATGATATACCATTTTGTAGTCTCTACTTATTGTAACGCTCGTCCTGGGAAGAAGGAGTGGACCAAAACGCAGCATGGGAAATGTTCATGTTAATTTAATAAATAAACTGAACACTGAAATAACAAAAACACCAAAGAGAGTAAACGAAACAGTCCTGTCTGGTGCAGACACAAAACAGAAAATAACTACCCACAAAACCCCTGTGGGCAAGAGCTACCTAAGTATGGTTCTCAATCAGAGACAACGATAGACAGCTGCCTCTGATTGAGAACCACACCCGGCCAAACAACAAAGAAATACAAAACATAGAATGCAAAACATAGAATGCCCACCCCAACTCACGCCCTGACGAAACCAAAATAGAGACATAAAAAAAGGAACTAAGGTCAGGGCGTGACACTTATATCCAATGTAAAAAACACAATTTCAAATTTTGCTACATAAGACCGATTTGAGATGGTCGGTCACATATAAGGTCCCACAGTTGACAGTGCATGTCAGAGCAAAAACCAAGCCATGAGGTCGAAGGAATTGTCCGTAGAGCTCCGAGACAGGATTGTTTTTTTGCAGCATTGAAGGTCCCCAAGAACACAATGGCCTCCATCATTATTAAATGAAAGAAGTTTGGAACCACCAAGACTCTTCCTACAGCTGGCCGCCTGGCCAAACTGAGCAATCGGGGGAGAAGGGCCTTGGTCAGGGAGGTGACCAAAAACCCGATGGTCACTCTGACAGAGCTCCAGAGTTCATCTGTGAAAATGGGAGTACCTTCCAGAAGGACAACCATCTCTGCACCACTCCACCAATCAGGACTTTATTGGAGGGTGGCCAAAAGTAATCCATTCCTCAGTAAAAGGCACATGACAGCTCGCTTGGAGTTTGTCAAAAGGCACCTGAAGGACTCTCAGACCATGAGAAACGAGAATGCCAAGTGTCACGTCTGGAGGAAACCAGGCTCCATCCCTATGGTGAAGCATGGTGGTGCCAGCATCATGCTGTGGGGATGTTTTTCAGCGGCAGGGACTGGGAGACCAGTCAGGATCGAGGGAAAGATGAACGGAGCAAAGTACAGAGCGATCCTTGATGCTCATAGTGAACCACAAAGTCCGGCATTCAGAGTGAATGCTGATACAAACTTGAATAATGTCGTTGTTTACCTCCAACGACCAACACAAAATAATCGGATTTAAAGGCTTAACTGATGGGGAATCTATTTTGACGACAGCTGAGAAGTGATATGATAACAGCGATTTTTTCCCCTTCACAACAAAACGAAAGATTCACAATTAGAGGTAACTTAACATTAGCTAGCCTAGATGGGTAAGTTAGCTAGCTAGCTAACGTTACAGACCTGTATTGAACTCTGAAAGCCATCAGCTAAATCATATAGCTATCTTTTGGTATACACACTGTCAATCAATTTCATCTATGTCATCGTAGTCACTGCTAGACTGGTAGCTACCTTCAGCAGAGTAACCATGTTTGTTTGTTTGTTCTATCTTTGAATGACATTAGCTAACGTAAGATGGCTAATGTTAGCAAATAAAGAGTATCTCAATTTGGTAGCCATCTATTCCACCCTTTTCTGGAAAACACTCCGTAACTAAAAATAAAATCGTCAATATAGCTAAATCATTTTATTTGTGTGTTAGTAGCAATGATGAATGTGTATAAATCATCTATGGTTGGTTAGTTGGTTCTCAGCCAGTCTCAGCTGGCTCGGAATCTTGCTGCCAATTTTGTGACGCTAGTTAGCTAACAGCAAACTGACAATATTGAAATGTCCATGTTAGGTATGCTTAGCTAGCCAGTCCAATAAAGATCAGTACAATTAGTGGGGTGGTTAAATTGTGTATTGTTGTGTATTTTGTTGTAGGTGGTACAGAATCTGATTCCACCAAAATGCACTTCCAACCCCTAGCACAAGGTGAAGGTAAGTTGGCCAAAATATTTATATATATTCTAACACAGGACATATATATTCTAACACAGGACTTAAGGAGTCTTTAGGGGTCGGAGTGTTTAAGGGAATTTATATTTGGTAGTAAGGTTTAGTCCAAGGACGTTTCCAAACATAGTATATCATGGCAGCAGGGTCTTCTCAGATCCATCAATAGCAGTGGCCAGTCAGGGTTACTTACACACGTGGCTGGGCAAAGGAGGAAGACTCAGATCTGATGATGATATAGATACCAAACTGAGACTACAGTGCCAAGAGTCCTGCACCGCCATGCTCTCCTTTACAGATCAGATGCACCTCTGCCTGACTGACCGAGAAAAACAATCCTTTGATTATTAGAGAACTGGGGCCAAAGCTCTCCATCAAAGTGTAACATTTTAAATGATTTCCATGTGAAATGGCCTACGAGGGACCTGCTCGGCCCAAGCCTTATTCCATATATAGTGTTTTCAGAAAGTATTCATACCCCTTGACTTATTCCACATTTTGTTTTGTTACAGCCTAAATTCAAAATGGATTAAATATATTTTTTTCTCACCCATCTACCCATTATTAATTTCCTATTATTATTTTCAAAATTCTTCCAGCGCTGTCAAATTAGTTGTTGATCATTGCTAGACAACCTACAGGCAGATTTAAGTCAAAACTGTAATTTGACCACTCAGGAACATTCACTGTCTTCTTGGTATGCAGTGTTTCAAGTTATTGTCCCAACTGAAAGGTGAATTCATCTCCCAGATGTAAAGCAGAGTGAACCAGGTTTTCCACTAGGATTTTGCCTGCGCTTAGCTCCATTCCATTTCTTTTTTATCCTGAAAAACTCCCTAGTCCTTAACGATTACAAGCATACCCATAACATGATGCAGCCACAATGTGTTGTATTGGATTTGCCCCAAACATAACACTTTGTATTCAGGAGAAAAAGATCATTGCTTTGCCACATTTTTCGCAATATTACTTTAGTGCCTTGTTGCAAACAGGATGCATGTTTTGGAATATTTTTATTCTGTACAGGCTTCCTTCTTTTCACCATGTCAATTAGGTTAGTATTTTAGAGTAACTACAAAGTTGTTGATCCATCCTCAGTTTTCTCCTATCACAGACATTATTTTTTATTTAACCTTTATTTAACTAGGCAAGTCAGTTAAGAACAAATTCTTATTTACAATGACGGCCTACCAAAAGCCAAAAGGCCTCCTGCGGGGACGGGAGCTGGGATTAAAAATAAAATAAAAATAGGACAAAAACACACATCACGACAAGAGACACCAAAACACTACATAAATAGAGACCTAAGACAACAACACATGACAACACAGCATGGTAGCAACACAACATGAAAACAACATGGTAGCAGCACAAAACATGGTACAAACATTATTGGGCACAGACAACAGCACAAAGGGCAAGAAGATAGAGACAACAATACATCACGTGAAGCAGCCACAACAGTCAGTAAGAGTGTCCATGATTGAGTCTTTGAATGAAGAGATGAAGATAAAACTGTCCAATTTGAGTGTTTTTGCAGCTCGTTCCAGTTGCTAGCTGCATCGAACTGAAAAGAGGAGTGATTAAACTCTGTAACTGTTTTAAAGTCACCATTAGCCTCCTGGTGAAACCCTTGAGCGGTTTCCTTCCTCTCCGGCAACTGAGTTAGGAAGGACGCCTGTATCTTTGTAGTGACTGGGTGTATTTATAAACCATCCAAAGTGTAATTAATAACTTCACCATGCTCAAAGGTATACTCAATGTCTTTTAATTTGTACCCATCTACCAACAGGTGACCTTCTTTGCAAGGCATTGGATAACTTCCCTGGTTTTTGTGGTTGAATCTGTTTTTAACAGAAAATTGTAAGTATGGGGTACAGAGATAAGGTAGTCATTCAAAAAGCATGTTAAACACTATTATTGCAAACAGAGAGTTCATGCAACTTATGTGACTTGTTAAGCAAATGTTTACTCCTGCATTTAATTTAGGCTTGTCATAAGATAGGGGTTGAAGATGTATTGACTAAAGACATTTCAGCTTTACATTTTTATTAACTTGTAAAAATATCAAAAACAAATTCACTTTGACATTATGGGGTATTGTGTGTGGGCCAGTGACAAACATATCAATTTAATCGTATTTTAAATTCAGACTGTTACACAACAAAATGTAGAAAAATCCAAGGGCTGTGAATACTTTCGGAAGGCACTGTACATGCAGATTAAAATGATAAGCAGTCCAGAACGGTAATACATATGATATGATCTGCTGTTTTATGTTTCCAAAAAGCGTGTCAAGATGGCTAAGTATACGCCTAATTGTTGTCCACGTACTTCACAATGTCCATTCACCTATCCTCGCTGGTGGGGAAAGTAGAGTGTAAACTCTACTCTCCCCACTCTATCGCCTTAGTTGAAATCCAATGTCACTAGTAAAGCCTGTAATTGGGACGGAAGCAGAGGACGTCTGATGTGCGTATAGATGTGTGTACGGCTGAGAGGAGATGGGGTGTTTGAATGTTGCTCATCCACTCCCAGCACCCAGAAAGTAATCAGGGAGACAGGGAGGGCCGGTTCAGACAGACCCTGGCTGGATGGTTACGACCTTGAAGACTAGAGGCAGGAGGGAATCACTGATGAAAAACACAGTGACCCCACATGACCAGAGGAGGTCACTGTGGAGTTGCCCAGGATTCCATCATGTCCCACTGGCAGTCAGAGCAGAGGCAGTCAGTCACACTTTCCTGAGGCTGAGTCCTGAGCCCCTACCTTCGAATGGGCCAGCCTCCACCGGACCTGTAAACTTCAGACTGTACACTGGAGGTCCTGTGCAACACATGTCTGCACTGCGCTCATTGTCAGCTCTCTACTTAGCTGATCAAAGCAGCAGCATTGAGCAGCACCACCAGGCCCATGTGGCTCAGGCATTCGTCACGCTCTTAATTGGCCCACAGAATTTTCTGTGTTGTTTCTGTGAAGTCTTCATGAAAGGACGCCCGTTAAAATCAAGCCTTTCACCACAATGGTATAGATTATCCAATCTGTCAGGAAATGAAGCAAGCCACAAAGGCGTCGGGATCAGAGCAACCACTTCCCAAAAAGGTCATAGTGGATGGATGAGGAGGAGTATGGGGGTAGGATGAGCAGCAGGGTAGAGAGATGGGTGGGTTGAGTAGTGTGGGGGTGACAAGACTCCCCCCGAGCCTTCCTCCCTGAGTCGCAGGGAGCTCTGTCACAGTAACTCTAGGCATGTTTCTGAGCTGCCCTGATGAATCAGCACAATCTGGTTTCACTTACAAACATCTCTCTCTCTCTCTGTCGCCCTCTCTGACACGGCGTCTGTAGAGGATAAGTCACTGGGTCATGACATTTCCCTTTGTTAAACACTGCTAAACTACAGCAGAGTAAACACACCCACTCTCCCACGGTAAGCTTTCGCTATGGGTTTGCCCTGAAGGTATTTGACCAAAAGAACATATTCAAGATGGCAACCTGTTATTAGTGAGAACTGGGATATTTCCTTCAGTACTACTACGGTATGTGTTTATTAACTGTAGGTGAGAACTCTCCCCCTACAGTTTGTCACTTATCTGTTTTTCTCAACCATCTTAAATAATTCTCTCCTATTCTGCTATACCCATTTTGCACTTCTTTACCTTCAGAGTGTCTCCATAGACACTCTCTCTGGGTCCTGTTCCCCTTCACAAACCCTGTCCTCCCCCTCTCTCTCTCACTCTTCCCCTCTTTCCTGTCAATGTGCTTTTCATCAGAGCTGCCTTTGATGGGCTTAAAACAATCACGGCAAATACCAATACCGCCTGGAGGATGAAGAATAAAAGGTGTTTTTAAGTTGAGTGTTAGGTGAGTCAGAGGGGACTGTACACTGCTTAGACAAACGTATAACACAGTCAGATGTGGATTTCACATTGCTCGACTTGACACCGATTTTCCTTGGCTTTAACAAATACAGCTACCGATTCTCGTTTTAGCCCAATAAACTACCGAGTAAGCATATTTTGCAGTCGAAGGCCTCTTTTGAAAACGAAGTTGATTTGCATAACATATGCAGTTTGCTTTATAAACTCACAAGTCCAACGTTAAAATCGGAGAGCGCTGTGTGGAGAGAATTGTGGAAAAAGAGCATAGCAAATGAGGTTTGAGATGAAAAAATCTGTGGCAACCACAATCTCTCAAATGAAAACAGTCTGGATCAGAGAGTACTATTCCCAAGCTCTGTAGCTGAAATTAGAACAGGATGCTCCCCATTAGAAACCGCATTCCAAACAGGCAAAAATATAACAAAATACGGTTCCAATTTCCAATACAGTTGGAGTGAGTAAAATGTACCTCATCCGTAGAGATTTCCGCATTTCAATCTCCAAAATAAAGTTATGTTACTGATGAGAGAAGCATTTGTTGAGGTATAGAAAATATAGCCTTGCTCTGAAATTAGACCAGTGGTCTTGTTGGATCTAGAGGCCAAAGGCCTACTTGCCAGCACATCTTATACTAAAGGCTGGATCAAAGCATAGAGCATTTAAAACAAAGAGTAGCACAGGAGGTTGGTGGCACCTTAATTGGGGAGAACAGGCTTGTGGTAATGGCTGGAATGGACTAAGTAGCAAATACATCAAACACATGGCTTCCACGTGTTTGATGCCATTCCACTTGCTCTGTTCCACCCATTATTATGAGCCATCCTCACCTCAGCAGCCTACACTGAAGAGTAGATACCACACAGATGATTCTCAGATGTGTGCAAGGGACCAGAGTGACCGCTTAAAGGATTTCTATCCTCTTTGCTAAGTCTTCGCAATACAAAGACTCAGGTTGAAACAGGTCCAGATACAATGGTCCGGGCTGCTTTGAAGATGGCTGCACACACCCAGAGCTGTTGACAGCCATGTTTGCAACATGGGAGAGAGAGGGGAGCAGATAAATAGGAGCAACAATTAGACACTGTGTATACATACTGTACACATGCCCCGCATTAAGAACCAATAGATGGCCAAAAAGCTACGTCGCTGTAAAGACCACCATCCTGACAGAAGCTGATCAAATAAAGTGGGAGGGATGGGGGGATGAAGAGGAGGGATACAGTGAAACAAACAAACAAACAAACCCTTTACTCTCCTCTACCCTGACTCAAACACAAGGGAATCACATGGAGATTGAATACAGTGCAAAAGCTGAATGCATTGACCAATACTGCTTTCACATAGGATTTACGGTATTTTGACCCCCCAAAAATGAGCAATGTTTATATGACCTCCTTTCAAACAGGCCCATTTTTACCATATTCTTGCCTGCATACTCCTTTTAAAGCTCCCATGCGCATGCCGACATGTGTAAACGTGTGGAACCGCTGCCCATACTTTTTTTATCCACGTTTTACCTACCTCACTACACTAGAAAATAATAGCAATACTATTTTCAAAAGAATGTGAGTCTCATGCTCAACATTTCACAACCTCAGTGGGCTTTTGGAATTGTCTATACCCTTGATTTAGGCTATATTATTGTACACTAAATATTTCTGATCAGCGATAGAGCAAACAAATAGATGAGCTATATACCACCTCCACTTATTTGCCCAGCCAGGAAACAATTAACGAAATAGCCTATACAGAGGGTGATTCAGTGAACATTGATTGATTATCAGACAAGTCAGTGAAGTCACAGGCTTTTGGTCAGGGCTAGGCCTATTGGCTACTAAGCGACTGAAGAGCAAAATAATCCACTTGTTAACTACATAACATGCTGGCAAAATGTTCTAATAGGCCTAAATGAGCCAACTAGACAAGATGATCATGAGCAGCACCCACCTCAAATTAACTAACATTTTCCAAGCCTAATTATAGCCTAACCAATATCCAAATGATGATTCAATGGAAGAATAAGAATCTGGCATTATGCCTATTGATTTATGAAGACGAGTCCCTACGCTTGTCTCAAAGCAGCGCGATGGCGCTGTACCAAAGACAACAGTGCTGAAATGATCATCTAGTTGACCACACACAGGTAGGCTATTGGTTCATATTTATTACAAGGATTGAATGACTTTCAGTAATCAACAATTTGGTACATGCCTTCATTTGCATTAGCCTACTTTATTCCAATATTTTTGTCATTCCGTGATATTTAGGCTATTCCAACAGTAGTTATTTATGGATCCATCCAGTTGTGGTTAAGAAAACAGTGCATGCTTTGAGATGGGCTATGCAAAGAGATGGGTGAAGTGACCTGTCTTGCAAAGTTTAGAACTGCCAGGAGGATGGTAACAGGGCGCTGCCAGGCAACCATCAAGAGTTTAAGAGCCTAGTGCGTGCCAATGCCGCCTCATTATTGCGGCTACGTTGCATACTAAGCCGTAGGAAGAACTTCACCGAAAGTATTACTAGGTCGTTTAGCGAAAATACAAGTTTTGGCTTTGATACCGGCAATACCTTTCAGATAAAAAGAAAAGGCAGAATAAAGTTGGCGGTATGGTAGTAAAGTTGGAGGAAAAACGGCTTAGTATGAAAGGAATACAAGTGCATGGACAATACTTTCCCCCTGTCTATCTAAGAAGGTATTTTTCAAGTATAACAACAGCAAAAAACAAGCTGGAAGCTACAGAAATTCTGGTTGAAAGCTAAAAGGATTGTCGATCCTCAGGCGCTGTCAGATGTACAGCATTGACACAATAACACCTGAAGGAAGACAGCAAACGTCACTTTCAGAAGACGTCCACTGAGACTGAACCAGTCCCAGCCTGGGATTCCAAGAACAGAGAAACAGGAAATGCTCATAGCACTTCACGCCTGGACTTGTAAATGTAAGTGTAGTGTTGTAGCTACTGCAGTAATAGTATAGTGCTGTAAGCCTAGAAGTGAGGGGTAGGGTGGGGTGAGGAGGAGTGTGGTGAGGAGGGGTGGGGTGAGGAGGAGTGATGATGGGTGAGGTGGGGTGAGGTCGGATGGACGCAGTGCAGTACAGTACCTGGGGATCTCTTGCTAGAGCGCGAGGGCATCATGTAGGACTGGCGAGGCAGCAAGGGTGAGGAGGGCAGAGACATGGACACGCCCTTGGCCAGGCTCAGTCTGAACACATCCTCTGGGGAGTAGGGGCGGTGGAGGCCTCCAGGCTCATGTGTCTGGGAGGCACCGCCGCTGGACAGGCACCTTCGCTGTGCAATGTGGAGCTCACCCGCTGAGAAGAGAAGATGGAGGACACTGTTTAGGACATTATTCACTAGGGCTGGGAAATGCCAGGGACATCACGATACGATATTATCACGATACTTAGGTGCCGATACGATATGTATTGCGATTCTCACAATTCTATATGTATTGCGATTCGATACTGCGATTTTATTGCGATTTGATGTTACAAACAAATTTCTCACTATATGTCTGCTGCAGAGAGTCTAGAGAGAGCATGAGAAAATGAGTTTGGATTAGTCATGGAAATAAAAGTTCAGAAAACATGTTGGCTCACTATTTAAAAAGAAGATGGAGAACAAGCTATAGGGTGACAACTACCGGAGTTGACTAGTGCTAGTTAATGCTAACTTATTTTTAACAAATCAATATTTGGAGTCAAAGTAATATTGCGATATGTAACTGTATTGATTTTTTGCCTCATCAATATTATTCACCAAGCCTGATTATAAGCATACATTTTTGAATGTATAAAATACAATACATCAGACCATTCAAAATCTCCATGAGGAAAAAAACTGATTTGAGATCAGATATTACCAGACATGTGGACTCCTGAATGTCTAATGAAGTTGAAGGCATTCAGACAGCAGGACAAATCTCCCTCTTAGGGAGGCTTTCTGCTAATGCTGTGTTCTGCACGGTCAGCCACGGTTTGTGGAGAGATGCGCCTAGCCACACTATGAAATCAAACTGACAATTTGAGATACCAAGATAAGCGTTCTCAAATCGAGGTCCAGGGAGTGATCATGATCAGTGATAGACCAGGACCGAGTCAGACACACATTAAGAATGAATGGAGCCACATGCTGTGTGGTTTAACCAGAGGTCATGGGCCCACAATGATACGCCATGGGGCTCATGATGTGGCAAGACACCCAGTTTGCAGCATAAATAAGAGTGGTGTCATTGACCATGGAGCTGAGATAACATGTGTGACTCATTGATCCAAAAACCTTTGGGTAAACTAACTGAACAAATATTAGCAAAATACTGTTTTGACTCAGTACAATACTGAGAGCATTCTAGTAAATTCATTGTACAGCTAATGTGTGAGGAATGAATCATGATCCAGAAGTAATATCTTTAATTCAGTGGTTCGAGTTGGAGCAGCTTGAACTTGAGACTCTAAAGGCAAGAAAGCTGCAGTTATTGATGCAATAGGCTACTCCAAAACAGAGTACTATATCTACACTGTACTGAACTCTACAGAAGGGATCATCAACTATATTCAGCCGCGGTCTGATTTTTTTCTTGAGCGGATGGTCAGGGGGCCGGAACAAAATTATAAATAATTTGTAGACTGCAAATTGACAGCAAGATGCCCAAAAATATATGTTTGACTAAAACGTAATAATTTCAAACCTTGCTTACATTTGTATACAATCACGTTTCTCTATTATGTATGGGAATACTTGGAAACAGATTTCTTAAATTAAAATCACTTGGAGCTGATTTCCTGGTGATTTCCTGGTGGGCCGCCAGTTGGGTAACCCTGCTCTACAGACTCCAGCAAACACCAGATAACCTAACCTGTGGGAAAGTGCCCTTTCAGGTCTCCTCTGAGTGCATTGGACTGATAAGCCATAACAGGAACCCAGTACCCTGTAGGCTAATCATGGTAGGCAATGACAGGTTTGGTGTACAGTATGGAACCCTCATGTTCCCATGTACCCCCAATCTGTGGGAGAAAATAACTTCCTATTTATCACGGAATGCTTAGCTCAACCAAGCATTCCTTCATGAAAAAGAAAACATGAAAACCTGTTCTGCAAGTACAGTGCCTTCAGAAAGTATTCAGACCCCTTGACTTTTCCCACATTTTGTTAGGTTACAGCCTTATTCTAAAATGGGTTAAATAAAAACAATTCCTCAGCAATCTACACACAATACCCCATAATGACAAAGGGAAACAGGTTGTTCGAAATTTTCGCAAATGTATAAATATGTAAAAACAGAAATACCTTATTTACATTCAGAATTCAGACCCTTTGCTATGTGACTCGAAATTGAGCTCAGGTGCATCCTGTTTCCATTGATCATCCTTGACATGCTTCTACAACTTCATTGGAGTCCACCTGTGGTAAATTCAATTGATTGGACATGATTTGGAAAGGCACACACCTGTCTATATAATGTCCCACAGTTGACAGTGCATGTCAGAGCAAAAACCAAGCCGTGAGGTCGAAGGAATTCTCCGTAGAGCTCCGAGACAGGATCTGGGGAAGGCTACCAAAAAATTCTGCAGCATTGAAGGTCTCCAAGAACACAGAGGCCTCCATCATTCTTGAATGGAAGAAGACTCTTCCTAGAGCTGACCTCCTGGCCAAACTGAGCAATCGGGGGAGAAGGGCCGTGGTCAGGGAGGTGACCAAGAACCTGATGGTCACTCTGACAGAGCTCCAGAGTTCCTCTGTGGAGAAGGGAGAACCTTCCAGAAGGACAACCATCTGCAGCACTGCATTAAATCAGGTCTTTATGGTAGAGTGGCCAAACGAAAGCCACTCCTCAGTAAAAGGCACATGACAGCATGCTTGGTGTTTGCCAAAAGGCACCTAAATGACTCTCAGACCATGAGAAACAAGATTCTCTGGTCTGATCCAAACAAGATTAAACTATTTTGTCTGAATGTCAAGTGTCACGTCTGGAGGAAACCTGGCACCATCCCTCAGGATCGAGGGAAAGTTGAACAGGGAAAATTACAGAAAGATTCTTGATGAAAAACTGCTCCAGAGCGCTCAGGACCTCAGACTGGAGCGATGGTTCAACTTCCAATAGGACAACGACCCTAAGCACAATGCAATGCAGGAGTGGCTTTGGGACAAGTCTCTGAATTTCCTTGAGTGGCCCAGCCAGAGCCTGTACTTGAACCCGATCAAACATCTCTGGATAGACCTGAAAATAGCTGTGCAGCGATGCTCCCCATCCAACCTGACAGAGCTTGAGAGGATCTGCAAAGAAGAATGGGAGAAACTCCTCAAATACAGGTGTGCCAAGCTTGTAGCGTCATACCCAAGAAGACTCAAGGCTGTAATTGCTGCAAAAGTAAACAGTCTGAATACTTATGTAAATGTACATTTCAGTTTTTTATTTTTAATACATTTGCAAATATTCCTAAAAACCTGTTATGCTTCGTCATTATGAGGTATTGTTTGTAGATTGATAAGGGGATTTTTTTTAAATCCATTTTAGAATAAGGCTGTAACGTAAGAAAATGTGGGAAAAGTCAAGGGGTCTGAATACTTTCCGAATAATTTCCGAATGGCCTCAGCTATAGCTTGGAGTTTTCCCCATCATGTAGGCTATACACTCTTCCTGTGTTAGACCCAGTGAGCACTAAGCCAAGACTGTTTCTCCCAAACAGTTCCTTAGAGTTCTGGTTAGGGATGACCTAGCGGACTAAACTCCACTCCACGGTGAAGGAAGTTTATGATGAACTTCACCAACGGCGTGGAGCCGAGACCAGGCTTTGTGGAATCAAGCTCCGACTACAAGATATACTTGAAGGTCAATACCTAAAAAAAAATGTAATTATATAATGCCCACCCAATATGTGCCTTTCTTTGTTTGTTGAATCCATACTTTCTCAGTAAACGTTAATCAAATACTAACACTGACTGTTTGCTTATTGCCGTTGCTCTAAGATGGCAAATTAGCTCAAATGCGCACATTTCCAATTAATCTCAACAAGGAAACAGTCGGTCGTGGTATTGTTTAACATTTATTGAAAAAGTAATGATTTCAGCAAACAAAGAAAGGCACGCAACTACCGACGACAAACATGGGTACAAGGTGGACATTTCATAATTATACTTTTTAAAGTATTGACCTTGGGTGAATCGATGTACTGTAGTCGGAGCTAGATTCCACAAAGCCTGGTCTCGGCTCCACACCATTGGTGAATTTCATCAGAAACTTCCTTCACCATGGAGTGGAGTGTAGTCCACTAGGGATGATCTTGCTCAAAGGCTAATCGATGTACTGTAGTTGGAGCTAGATTGCCTGGTCTCAGCTGCACACCATTGTGCCCAGTTAGCCCAGTTCTAAATGGAAAATGTAGAGCCTTCACCGAAGCCAACTTCGAATGGAAAGACCATTCTCAATAAGTAATATCTTCTGTTGAATAGAAATGCTGCCCTCTCAAGCTCTCATCTAACCAACTAAACATTAAAATGTCTGAATGATCAACCTCTAATAGTGCTGTTGCTCATGCGTCAACAGAAAGAGCAGGCTGGATCATAATCATAGATGTGGGGAGCCACATGCCCGTTAGGCTTGGCTATGTTCTAAGGACCATGTCAGCCTCTTGTTTGGGACCCTTTTCCCAGATAATCCATGGGCTTTGTCACAAATGGCACCATATTCCCTACACAGTACACTACTTTTAATCAGAGCCTTTCGGTCCCTAGTCAAAAGCAGTGCTCTATATAGGGAATAGGCTGCCATTTGGGACGAAGCCCATGACGCCAGTCTGGACCATGAGGATGAACCAATGGGAGAGAATCAGGACGCTGGTGGTCTGCTGCTATTAGCCAGCCAGGACTTTGCTCAGTTCCTAGGGGAAATTAATGTTGGCTGCTGGGAATAATCAGCAACATAGCGCTGTGTTCTCCCTGGAGCCTCGCAACGGGAGACACAAAGCTGTCTTGCTTAAAGGGCTATTAAATAAAGAAGAATGCCAGAAACAGAATCTGGCCCCAGTGCAATGACACCTCCGTATGTTTCCAGTCGCTTGTGAAGTGTTCGACCATGCAGCTGAGCCCTGCGGCCCCCATGACCTGGTCAAAGGCCTACTGACCAGAGATCACCATCCACATTCAACAGATTCAACACACAGATCTGTGAATGCGCTACTACTGAACGGCTAACAAACATGACGCATTTCTACAGAATCAATGGTCTGCTAGGCTAATTTTCAGTAGAGGTCGACCGATTAATCGGAATGGCCGATTAATTAGGGCCGATTTCAAGTTTTTTTTTTTACATCTTTATTTAACTAGGCAAGTCAGTTAAGAACACATTCTTATTTTCAATGTCGGCCTAGGAACGGTGGGTTAACTGCCTTGTTCAGGGGCAGAACGGCAGATTTTTACCTTGTCAGCTCAGGGATTCAATCTTGCAACCTTAAGGTTAACTAGTCCAACGCTCTAACCACCTGCCTCACAAGGAGCCCGCCTGTTACGCGAATGCAGTAAGAAGCCAAGGTAAGTTGCTAGCTAGCATTAAACTTATCTTATAAAAAACAATCAATCAATCATAATCACTAGTTAACTACACATGGTTGATGATATTACTAGTTTATCTAGCGTGTCCTGCGTTGCATATAATCGATGCAGTGCGCATTCGCGAAAAAGGACTGTCGTTGCTCCAACGTGTACCTAACCATAAACATCAATGCCTTTCTTAAAATCAAAACACAGAAGTATATATTGTTGTAAGCCTGCATTTAGCTAAAAGAAATCCAGGTTAGCAGGCAATATTAACCAGTGAAATTGTGTTACTTCTCTTGCGTTCATTGCACGCAGAGTCAGGGTATATGCAACAGTTTGGGCCGCCTGGCTAATTGCGAACTAATTTGCCAGAATTTTACAAATTATGACATAACATTGAAGGTTGCAATGTAACAGGAATATTTAGACTGATGGATGCCACCCGTTAGATAAAATACGGGACGGTTCTGTATTTCACTGAAAGAATAAATGTTTTGTTTTCGAGATGATAGTTTCCGGATTCGACCATATTAATGACCTAAGGCTCGTATTTCTTGTGTGTTATTATGTTATAATTTAGTCTATGATTTGATAGAGCAGTCTGACTGAGCGATGGTGGGCACCAGCAGGCTCGTAAGCATTCATTCAAACAGCACGTTCGTGCGTTTTGCCAGCAGCTCTGCTGTTTATGAATTCAAGCCTATCAATTCCCGAGATTAGGCTGCTGTAACCGATGTGAAATGGCTAGCTAGTTAGCGGGGTGCGCACTAATAGCGGTTCAAACGTCACTCGCTCTGAGACTTGGAGTAGTTGTTCCCCTTGCTTTGATGGGTAACGCTGCTTCGAGGTGGCTGTTGTCGATGTGTTCCTCATTCGAGCCAGGTAGGAGCGAGGAGAGGGACGGAAGCTAACTGTTACACTGGCAATACTAAAGTGCCTATAAGAACATCCAATAGTCAAGGTATATGAAATACAAATGGTATAGAGAGAAATAGTCCTATAATTCCTATAATAACTACAACCTAAAACTTCTTACCTGGGAATATTGAAGACTCATGTTAAAAGGAACCACCAGCTTTCATATGTACTCATGTTCTGAGCAAGGAACTAAACGTTAGCTTTCTACATGGCACATATTGCACTTTTACTTTCTTCTCCAACACTTTGTTTTTGCATTATTTAAACCAAATATGACATGTTTCATTATTTATTTGAGGCTAAATTGATTTTATTGATGTATTATATTAAGTTAAAATAAGTGTTCATTCAGTATTGTTGTAATTGTCATTATTCCAAATACATTTAAAAAATCGGCCGATTAATCGGTATCAGCTTTTTTTGTCCTCCAATAATCGGTATCGGTATTGAAAAATCATAATCGGTCGACCTCTAATTTTCTGATTTGTATTTCATTAGGTACTGAACCTGACAACATGTCAATGCAGAAGAGCCAAAACACAGAGCCACTTTCAGTAGCTATTTAGCTTGTTTAAACAGCCCCAACGGAACACTGACATGAAGAGAACAGGTTGCTCCAAGCACACATGAAAAGGGGGCCCAATCCTAGACTAAAGACACCTTAAAGACACTCAGGGACTCATCTCGACCCATTACGCCACCCGGAGACAGGGGAAACAGTACTCCAAGACAGAGAATTCCACACTATATTTTGGTACAGTAGATACTGATTCTTTCTGTGTCCAATTCCAGGATTTGCCCTTACCAGCTGATCTAAGTCTATATCTTCACTACCACTAGACTAGACTATTAATTAAACAATATCTGTTACTTTAATTAGGCAAAATGCCTAAACCGCTACTATGAAGACAATGTGAGTTGTGAATAGACAGGAAAGGATTTTGTTAAGACCATTGAATCATTGGGATGAGATGGGTACAACCACAGGCCAAGCAATCAGAGGTCAAGCAGTTGAAGCAGGACCTCATCCGTTGCTATGCTAGATGTGTGCAGTAACTAATGATCACACAGTTTCACCATCGTGTCAGGGTGTTATACGACAGGGAGAAGGGCAGATAGAGAGAGACAGAAAACCCCTCCATTCATGAAGAACCCAGAACTGCTAAGAGTTACTAGGGCAATTAATACAAACACTACTACCGTATTACAATAGCACTTTTGAGTAGCCATCAAAGAGGAGGGATGTATTTCACTAGGGGGCTCTGAGAGGGAGGGAGACCCCTTCTATCACTGTGCTCCAGTTATGCAGGGGTGCCAATAGTGACTTCAGTTCGCCCTGTGTGCCAGTAAATGATGTAAGCCCAAATTCCTAAAACTCTCAGTACGAGTCTATTCGCACATTTCAAGAGCTGGACCTGTTAACAATCCTAACAGTCACTCACATCTTTTTCGCTAGTAAAACTAAACACCAATCCTTGACTGAATGGCAGATCATAAAACCCCCTTTGTAGTGCTCATTTGTGCAGCGATGCTAGACAGTGGGCATTACATCTTAGGCATATTGTATGCTAAAGACATTATGACAAAGTTGTAATTAGGGCTGATAGTTTTGAAAACAAGAGGCGCCACATAAAAGCTGGCCTTGAATAAGTTGCTGGCTGGACGGCCTGTTGGCTTTGTGTCATGGTGGCTGCACTGCCATCTGACCCAGAGCTAAAACTCAGAGGGAAACAGTAATGTAAACTCACCATGGGTTATTTCAGTTGCTTTTCCTCAAGTCCTGGCCCAGACGATGCCTGCAATTTCAGTCCCTGCTGTGGTTCAAGGAAATCAACCCTTTCTAATTATAAAGCCCTGCACCAAGATGATGTAAAAATGATTACAGTCCCTTTCATGCCCATTTCTCCCTCATCAAAGAGGAGGACCAAGGCCAATGAGGACATGCCCTCCCCATAAAAAGCTTGATAATAATTTAAATCATTGATTAAAAATGGAAGTGGAAATCAATTACTTGACCGGGAAGGCAATTCAGAACCGCCTGTAGAAATAGACTAGAAGTAAAAGATGCTAATAAGCCAACCAAATCGAAGTTTAAACATTTCCAACATATACTGCCCTAATTGTTGTAAGAAAATTGGATATAAAAGTTTTATGACTTTACTTACCACATGTTTTAATAAGACTAGAAAAAATATTTGATCAAATATGTGAAAAGTCCAGACTGAGCTTAATGGGTACCCGAGTGTAGCGTTTAAGCCAATGGGTTTTTGTAACAAGCCAACCTCTTAAATAACACATTTTTATTAATTTCCAAATGTTCAAAACGTACAAACTGACATTTATGTAAAATTACACCGAACAAAAATATAAAAGCAACATGCAACAATTTCAAAGATTTTACTGAGTTATAGATCATTTAAGGAAATCAGTCAATTTAAATAAAATAATTATTTTTATTTAAATAGGCAAGTCAGTGAAGAAATTCTAACTTACAATGATGGTCTACGCTGGCCAAACCCGGACGACGCTGGGCCAATTGTGCGCCGCCCTATGGGATTCCCAATCACGGTCGGCTGTGACACAGCCTGGATTCGAACCAGGGTGTCTTTAGTGACGCCTCAAGCACTGAGATGCAGTGCCTTAGACCGCAGCGCTACTCGGGAGCCCATTAAGCCCTAATCTATGGATTTCACAAGACTGGGAACACAGATATGCATCTGTTAGTCACAGATACCTTAAAACAAAGGTAGGAGCGTGGATCAGAAAACCAGTACGTATCTGGTGTGACCACCATTTGCCTCATGCAGATCGACACATCTCCTTCGCATAGAGTTGATCAGGCTGTTGATGTGGGATGTTGTCCCACTCCTCTTCAATGGCTGTGCGAAGTTGCTGGATATTGGCGGGAGCTGGAACACGCTGTTGTACACGTCAATCCAGAGTATCCCAAACATGCTCAATGGGTGAGTATGCAGGCCATGGAAGAATTGGGACATTTTCAGCTTCCAGGAATTGTGTACAGATCCTTGCGACATTGGGCCGTGCATTATCATGCTAAAACATGAGGTGATGGCAGCGGATGAATGGCATGACAATGGGCCTCAGGATCTTGTCACGGTATCTCTGTGCATTAAAATTGCCATCGATAAAATGCAACCGTGTTCGTTGTCTGTAGCTTACGCCTGTCCATACCATAACCACATCGTCACCATGGAGCACGCTGTTCACAACGTTGACATCAGCAATACTTTCACCCACACGACGCCATACACGCCGTCTGCCATCTGCCCGGTACAGTTGAAACTGGGATTAATCCGTGAAGAGCACAATTATCCAGCATGCCAGAGGCTATTGAAGGTGAGGATTTGATGACGCCGAACTGCAGTCAGGTCACGACCCTGGTGAGGACAACAAGCACGCAGATGAGCTTCCCTGAGACGGTTTCTGACAGTTTGTGCAGAAATTCTTTGGTTGTGCAAACCCACAGTTTCATCAGCTGTCCGGGTGGCTGGTCTCAGACGATCCCAAACGTGAAGAAGTCGGAAGTGGAGGTCCTGGGCTGGCGTGGTTACACGTGGCCTGCGGTTGTGAGGCCGGTTGGACGTAATGCCAAATTCTCTAAAACGACGATGGAGGCATGCCAAGCTTACAGCGTCATACCTAAGAAGACTTGAGGCTGTAATTGCTGCCAAAGGTGCTTCAACAAAGTACTGAGTAAAGGGTCTGAATACTTATGTAAATGCAATATTTCATCTTTTATTTTAATTTTATAAATTTGCAAACATTTCTAAAAACCTGTTTTTTCTCCACATTTTGAGGTTTCGTGTGTAGATTGATTGGGGGGGACTATTTAATCCATTTATGAATAAGGCTGTAACGTAACAAAATGTGGAGAAAGTAAAGGGGTCTGAATACTTTCCGAATGCACTGTATGTATAACATTGCAAGGTTCATTTAACAGTAAAATAAGACAAACTGCATTTAAAAATGTAAGCTGTGAATGCATGAAATCTTTGTAGTTCACCAAATTATGTTGCTACTGTGAGACTGACATTCAGGCATGACTGCTAGTAGGAAAACCCCATAATTTCAATAGTAACGAATGCTCATGAAATATGCTATCCTTTACATATATTAATATATTAATATCTTAATTTTAGATAAAGTATGATCACTTATCTGAGAAGGTACAAAAATATCTGGTAGCCTCAACACAATTTTTTTTTTCAGCTTTGAAATTGGCCAATAGTGGGAACTTACACATAATTGTCAATAACAATAACAAAAAATTATGGATATAACAATCAGATGAATTAGTTCAATTTATTTTTTATTTGAATCCATGGGTATGTGGGCTCAATAGGTACACTTTGCCTAATGCATTTGAAAGGGATATTAAAATAAGAGTTAAAATATATTACTCTAACTGTCAAGTGACTATAAAGGCTATAAGGGCCTTCTCATCGGAACTTCCTCAAATATGATCAAGTTAACTTCATAGTCTGTGTGATATAATTGATTTCATTTTGATAGTGCAAGCAAATGGTTGTTTCGTGCAGGGGAGATTCAGAGATTTGTCCCGAAGCAACTCATGCATTGTCTTGGCTGTGTGCTTAGGGTTGTTGTCCTGTTGGAAGGTGAACCTTCACCCCAGTCTGAGGTCCTGAGAGCTCTGGAGCAGGTTTTCATCAAGGATTTCTCTGTACTTTGCTCCGTTCATCTTTCCCTCGATCCTGACCAATCTCCCCGTCCCTGCCGCTGAAAAACATCCCCACTGCATGATGCTGCCACCACCATGCTTCACCGTAGGGATGGTCCCAGGTAACCTCCAGACGTGACGTTTGGCATTCAGGCCAAAGAGATCAATCTTGGTTTCATCAGACCAGAGACTTGTCTGAGCGTCCTTTAGATGACTTTTGGCAACCTCTAAGCGGCCTGTCATGTGCCTTTTACTGAGGAGTGGCTTCCGTCTGCCCACTCTACCATAAAGGCCTGATTGGTGGAGTGCTGCAGAGATGGTTGTCCTTCTGGAAAGTCTGTGCCTCCTTCCCCAGATCTGTGCCTCGACACAATCCTGTCTCTGAGCTCTACGGACAATTCCTTCAACCTCATGGCTTGGTTTTTGCTCTGACATGCACTGTCAACTGTGGGACCTTATATAGACAGGTGTGTGCCTTTCCAAATCATGTCCAATCAATTGAATTTACCACAGGTGGACTCCAATCAAGTTGTAGAAACATGTCAAGGATGGATAAAAGGAAACAGGGTTCACCTGAGCTCAATTTCGAGTCACATAGCAAAGGGTCTGAATTCTTATGTAAATAAGGTATTCATGTTTTACATTATTTATAAATTTATAAAAATGTTTAAAAAAAATGTTTTCGCTTTGTCATTATGCGGTATTATGTGTAGATTGCTGAGGAATTGTTTTTATTTAACCCATTTTAGAATAAGGCTGTAACGTAACAAAATGTGGAAAAAGTCAAGGGGTTTGAATACTTTACGAAGGCACGTTATCGTTACTTATTGTATATTTATTCCTTGTGTTATTATTATTCTTTTTTTTCTCTCTGCATTGTTGAGAAGGGACTGTAAGTAAGCATTTCACTGTTAGTCTACACCTGTTGTTTACTAAGTACGACCATAGGACATTCCATAGGACATTCCACCAATGGGGAATTCTCCAGCTAGAATGCGTAACAACGAGGCTTCCCTGTCTACTTCCGAGACCAGGGTGACAGTCTCACAAAAGCTGACAAGGTTAACACACAAGCAGCCCACAGAGCTAGAGGGCGATAAAGCCAGACAGAGGGAAAGAGAAAATAAAGTGGGGGACGGGGGTAGCTAGTATACATCAATTTGTATATGATTAAAAAAAGCAATGAGTTTTAACTAAGTACTGTAGGCTAAATTAGTCTTGTTTATCTGTAACTAAGCCCAGTATGGCTGCCTGTCTGGGAGTGACTGCCATATATCAGTAACAGCAACCTCTCCTGTCTAGACTCATCTCTAGGGGAAATCCTGCAGCCAATCTGGGATTCCTGGAGGGAAATCTCCACCCCCCCTACAAGACCCCTTTGGCCAGCCAGATGTAGTCATGGCAACAGTCAAAATATCAAGTAAACTGGAAAATACCCAATTCAGAGAGGACAGATTTATGTTAGTATCCATTAAAATAATACAATTCCACACATTACACACGCTTCAGAATATGCTGGCTACCTGGATAGTGGATACACATTCCTCAAAAACGAATTTCACCTGTGTGATAACATCAGTACGTCACATAGAGGAATCAATCTCCACATAGCAGCATAATTTCTGTCTGTGAGACTAGAGAGGATGGAGAGAATATGCAATCACAGTTTATCTATCCAGTCTCAAAGGGCTTCTACTTTCAAGTTCATTACACGTTCTTGTTCATGAAAAATGCCAAAATTGTCTTTGCACACAAAGCATCCTTCAGACTAAAATCCACTGACAATATTTTCTCAATGTTCAGTTATCTGAATATCATTAGTCTGTCAAAGACTAAACCCACTGGCAGTGTTCAGAAACATCTGTGTTGGATTTATTTAATTGAGTAATCTGGGGAGAGACACTAATGCTGATAGTCTTTTAGTTGCGACATCTCACCGAAAACCTGCCCTCTCATCCCAAAGAGTTACTAATGTGAACACATGAGCTGGTTAAAGCAGAACCGAAGCCGTGCTGCAGGCAATAGGCAGGCAGATTACAGAATCATCCCGCAGTAAAACCTCTGATACTCTGCAGTGGCCTGTGCACTAGAATGTCTTCACCAGCCTCCCCTGGGATACAGAGACAGAGGGAGGGAGAGGGGGAGGAGGCGGTGGGCAGCCAGCGACCATGACAGTTCTCATTCCTCTTCATAAATGGTCAATTTAAGCAGATATGGGAAACATATCTGAGCCAGACAATGTCTTTACCACATGGTTTATTTTAAGGTGGTGTCAAGCAGAGAGGCAAGAAAGGGCATTGGAAGCAAAAGGAAAAGACACAATGTGCCAACTGATACTGCATAAAGCAGACAGAGCCCAGGGAAGGTTTTAATTTAAACATCATGATCTCTGTAGGAGAAGATATGAATACCAATGAGGTGCCAAGCAACACAATGAGAGCTCTCCCACAGAGCAGCACAGGTGTGCCGTAAAAACCAGTCCGTTGATCTCAAAAACACACATAACAGTCGCACATGTATCATAAGGACTTAACAAGTCTGTTAGGACACAGAAAGGGGAACTGGCGGTGGGGCGATGTGAGGATATGTGTTGCTCACTACATTTATTGCACTCAAGGTCACCATCCAGAACACCGTTCCAGTGTTTTATGGAACTACGGGAGAGAATGACCTTATTCCCATCACTCAGAAGTGAAGAAATAGATCCTCCACAAAGAATGTCCCTGTTCTACCTGAGGACATAATCTCATCACAGCATATATTTTGATACCTATCTTACCAAGTGCAAAAGGGGTCAAAGACAAGCATATTTGGGCTTAATGATAATTTATGGGGTCACAAATACATGATACAAAGGCATTGACAGCAGTGCGATTAGAGAGAAGAATAGAAAGAGAAGAACATCCTGACAGCTCTTTTTCAACAACGTACTGAGATAGCCTACAAGCACCTTCTGCATTCAGCTGGTGGGTGGTGAGCTTTATGAAGTGCAATCAAGAGGGCACAGCCTTCACAATAAAAGCATTGGCATTAAAAACTACTTTCATTGATCCACAAAAAAGCCAAGTGGTCTTGTCTGATCCAAGTTTTTGGAATACATTTTCACAGATTTACTGATGACAGGCCCAGTTTGAGTTGAGAGGCAGCATTGTGAGTGTGATTACCAGTCTAAATGGCTCTCTACAGGCCTCTTGAGCCCCATGGTCTGGAGAAGTGGGACACCCAGCTACGCTCCCACGCTTTGGGGAAAACCCCCCCCACCTCCCCATTCATACACAGCAAATCCTCATTTGGCCACATTGATTGGTGACAGTAAAGTCAGCTGATTCCTGCTGCTGCATGTCTCCTTGAAAACTCTTCAGTGAGGCATGAAGACAGTCACCTGACCAAAAAATCTGTCACACTTCACACTTCAATTACTCTAGTGCAGTGGTCACCACCCTTTTCTGAGACAAGATCACTTTCTGAGTCAAAATGCAAGTGGAGATCGACCACTCAGATTTTTCTTTAACATGACTTAAAAAATGTAAGCCTATGCAACATTAACCTATGAAAAACAGTACTGTAGTAATGAGTGGAAATAAGAACTACGCACATTTTATGGCTCATAAATCTGTTGAATAAAAAAGTGTTGYCAGGCCTGAGTAAAAACATGAACTCACTCAAAAACAGCAGCTCTCTTCTGTATTCACAGACAGTCTTTCTCTAGTCATGGTTTTAAAAATATTGAAACCTTACGCCTGCTACATTGCTGCAGACATGGTAATCTAAGCCATCCAATTGGCCAATGGTAGGCCTATAGCACACTTGATTTGCTCTCCAGGCCCGCCGGGAGGGCAGAGTTTGTACCTTCAGACATATCAAAAGGTTAAAAATGGGAACACTTCGCCTACCCGGCACACAGGGCAGCTGAATGGGGTGCACCTATCGCCAACAGCGCGAGAAGCATAAAGAAAAAAAAAGGAACGCAAGGCTTTATGTTTTTTTTTCTTTAAGAAATCTTGATTGACTGGTTGGTGACTACTACTACTGCTCTAGTGTCTAGTACACAGTGGAGAGGAAAATCCAAGAAGACCTTTACAACTCTATTGCTTGCTTTATGCCTTTATGCCTAGGGAGGTGAGTAACCCAGGTTCACTATACAACACAACCCCCTGAAGAGTGGACAAGAGAAAGGGGGCCTGAATGTAGGGGTCTTGCCGCCTACACTCTGTTCTGTTGGCCCCATCAACCTTGGACTTCTAAAGCTCCTCTGAAGGTTCACGTTTTTCAGAATGGCAGGTTCTTGTTTCTTCCACCATATTCACAAACCAGTTCTGGGGTTTGAATGAATACATTTTCCATGCAGGGAGCTTCGCAGTGAGTGTGCGGCCGTGTAGAGCAGAGGTTAACGACAGATTGTGATTGCCATTAACACAGGTCATTAGGCAGTCCTTCTTGTGGGGCAGGTGAGGTCATGAGAATATCACTGACCACTAGACAATTGGAAGTCTCAGCTCAGGCCCCTTTCAATAGAGTTAAAAGGATGTGGCCGCCGTACAAAGCCTGTCCATCCATCCCCTTCTGCACAGCCTAATCCCATAAGCAAAAAATACTTTTGTGTCACGCCGAAAAACGTGTCCTGATGTTGAACCTTCAGAACACATTCCGATGGTCGCTTTTGTTACCTTGGTTTTACAAAGGGGATTTCCTTTTTATATATAAATAATCTATTAATGGATTGATAACGATCAATTGATTGATGACGATGATCTATTAATGATTTATCACTTCTCCAGAAGTTTTAAGAGCTTTGACAGAGGGACCACTGACTGATAGGAGATCACCCGGTGGCATTCCACTGCTGTCAACCAGATCTTCCTCCTTCCTTAATGTTGACGGTGTCTGCTCTCCTACTGTTGACTGCTGCAGTCAACCTCCGGAGACCCTCAGTACTGTAGCTGGAGGAGCTGGAATGTGTCAGAGTAGCTGCAGTCTCCTTTTAAAGAAAACCGGCCTGGGAGGGGAGGCCATTTTAAGGATGAGGAAGGTGAACGTGAAGAGGGAGCCGATCGGAGTTGATTGTCCTCCTCTTCCCTTTGAGGCCGAGCACAATGGGGGCCGAGGTCATTAGTTCAGCCGGTCTCAAATGCTCCTGAGCTGGGGACGGACCGGCGCATTTATCTGCCGACGCAATCACAAAGAGCAGCTCTCTGTCCCATTCAGCCCTGTCACAGAGAAGTGCAGAGCAGAAAGAGAGAGGGGCCCGGGACAGAGGCCTCACGGACTCCCACACACACTCTTTAGAGTCACTCTGTGACTTAAAGGGATACGTCTCTCAGGATAGAGACCTCAAATGTAGCATGCAGTCGTAAAACACTGCAAACTATACTGTCTCAGATAAACCGATACGGACTTGGAACGGAGGGGTTGTAAAACACATTTACTCACATTCAGTCAGAGAGGCTCATGTACTATACACTAAATTATTCTTCATGTGCTGAGTCTAAACATGAGAGCGAAACCCCAAATTAGGTGCACACAGTATGAGGGAGTGTGGAGGATGTCAGAGATATAAAAGCCGAAGGAAATCAGACAAAAGGAATGTGTCCGTCTACCCAGTCAGGTCACGGTGTAATGAGAAAAGCCTGTGGCCCGCTGACCTCTCCAGCCAATGAACTGCCATAACAGCCACTATCAGCCTTCAAAAGCCTTCCAAAACAGCTGCCGTTGCTAGCTGATACGACTGTCCATTCCCCCCGTTTGAAGCACCAAGACAATTCATCAGCATCAGAGCCAAGGGAAAAAKCAAGATAACACTTTGCTGCCTGCGTGTTGTGCTGTTGTATTTCAGTATGACATCACTCTCTGTACCCAGCCAATTCTAACGCATTTGTTTTTTTTATCCCTCATTACACTACCCTTCCAAGGTCATGGGCACTAGTGCAAAGCTCTGCGGAGCAAGGAGGGGAAATTAAGAGTGTTTTTACTAGCCGGGTGACTCTGGCAGCTGGAGGGCTGCTGGGAGCCTGGAGGGCCCACTCTGGATTCCTCACGACACAGCAGCCACTGTTCAGGAAGCAGGGTGTAATATCTGACCCTGTGCCAATTATCACCCCGCAAGGTGCGAATATCAGTGATCGGGGATAAAAAATCACTACAGTTAAATGTTGGGATATTATTTTTGACGGTATATTGTATAGTTTTGACAATATCTCAATACTATTTTTGCGCTAMTRGGATGTACATATACCAAAACGCCAGGATTTTCCCATCATATCTTGTTCTCCATTTTCTTTTTTAAATAGGGAGCCAATATGTTTTTAGCAATTTTATATCCATGAATGATCAAAACCTGTTTTCTCATGCCTCTCTCTTGTCCCTCTGCAGCAGATATATGGTGAGCAATACAGTGCATTCGGAAATTATTCAGACCCCTTGACTTTTCCACATTTTGTTACGTTACAGCCTTATTCTCAAATTGATAAAATAGTTTTTTCCGCTCATAAATCTACACACAAAACCCCATAATTTCTGGCAAATGTATAACAAATAAAAAACTGATATCACATTTCCATAAGTATTCAGACCCTTTACTCAGTACTTTGTTGAAGCACCTTTGGCAGCGATTACAGCCTCGAGTCTTCTTGGGTATGACACTACAAGCTTGGCACACATGTATTTGGGGAGTTTCTCCCATTCTTCTCTGCAGATCCACTCAAGCTCTGTCAGGTTGGATGGGGAGCATCGCTGCACAGCTATTTTCAGGTCTCTCCAGAGATGTTCGATCAGGTTCAAGTCCGGGCTCCGGCTGGCCCACTCAAGAACATTCAGAGACTTGTCCAGAAGCCAATCCTGTGTTGTCTTGGCTGTGTGCTTAGGGCCGTTGTCTGATTGGAATCTGAACCTTCGCCCCCAGTCTGAGGTCCTGAGAGCTCTGGAGCTGGTTTCATCAAGGATTTCTCTGTACTTTGCTCCCTTCATCTAACCCTCGATCCTGACTAATCTCCCAGTCTCTGCCACTGAAAAACATCTGCCACCACCATGCTTCACCGTAAGGAGGATCCCAGGTTTCCTCCAGACGTGATGCTTGGCATTCAGGCCAAAGAGTTCAATCTTGGCTTCATCAGACCAAAGAATCTTGTTTCTCATGGTCTGAGAGTCCTTTAGGTGCCTTTTGGCAAACTCCAAAAGGGCTGTCATGTGCCTTTTACTGAGGAGTGGCTTCCGTCTGGCCACTCTACCATAAAGGCCTGATTGGTGTTCTGCAGAGATGGTTGTCRGTCTGGAAGGTTCTCCCATCTCCACAGAGGAACTATTGAACTCTGTCAAAGTGACCATTGGGTTCTTGGTCATCTCCCTGACCAAGGCCTTTCTCCCCCGATTGCTCAGTTTGACGGAGGCCACTGTGTTCTTGGGGACCTTCAATGCTGCAAAAAATTGTTGGAACCCTTCCCCAGATCTGTGCCTTGACACAATCCTCTCTCTGAGCTCTACAGACWATTCTTTCGACCTCATGGCTTGGTGTTTGCTCTGACATGCACTGTCAACTGTGGGATCTTATATAGACAGGTGTGTGCCTTTCCAAATCATGTCCAATCAATTGAATTTACCACAGGTGSACTCCAATGAAGTTGTAGAAACATCAAGGATTATCAGTGGAAACAGGATGCACCTGAGCTCAATTTCGAGTCTCATAACAAAGGTTCTGAATATTTATGTTAACAAGGTATTTTAGGTTTTTATTTTCAGTAAATTTGCAAACATTTCTAACAACCTTTGTCATTATGGGGTATTGTGTGTAGATTGATGATGGGAAAAAAACATTMAATACATTTTTGAATAAGGCTGTAACGTAACAAAATGTGGAAAAAGTTAAGGGGTCTGAATACTTTCTGAATGCACTGTATGTTTGCAACATTGAATCGCAATAAAATCACAGTATCAAATCACAACACATATAGAATCGTGGGAATCACAATAGATATTGTATCGGCAATGTATTGATATAGCCTGGTGACTTTACAGCATTGGGACAGAGACATCCTATAGAGCAGTGATTCCCAACTCCAGTCCTCGATTACCCCCAACAGTACACATTTTTTATTGAAGCCACGGACAAGAACACCTGATTCAACTAATCATCAGGCCCTCAATTAATTGAATCAGGAGTTTTTTGTCTAGGGCTACAACAAAAATGTGTGCTATTGGGAGTACTCGAGAACAGGAGCTTGGAACCACTGATGGGAATAGAATTCCATGACCTTTACAATTCAAGTCCCACACAATGTGAATGGTGCAGGACTCCAAAGTGAACATTGCACCTATAAAGGCAATTGGCCTTTATTTCGCATCATGAGGTGCAGCATTCACTTTGGATTCCTGCACCTCATGATGCGATATAAATGCCAATTGCCTCCTCAGTCAATACTATTGCATTACATGGCATTAAAGACGCACTATGCAGAAATCTGTTTCAGTTTATGTGAAAAAAACATGCAAGTATAGTGTAGAGAATCATTGTATTATCTAAACCGCTGTGAAATATATTTCTCCATAACCAAAAATATTGTATTTTCAGCTGTTTGAAGCTGGTGTACAGAACCAAAAGTAAAAGACGTTACTTTTGAACAGATCGACCACTTCTTAGACTTGCTTTCAATGAGAATGAGAATCTCTAACTCAAATTTCTATGTGAATTTGGTCAGGTCACCCAAAAGTTACAAACTGCAGTTAATGCCTTTATTATTGCATGACCACAATAAGGGAGCATATTGGAGAGGAAATCTAGCCTAACTGTGCTGAAAGAGATTAGTAAAATTATATTTGCTTCAAAGCCTCTTGTCACCGAGCTTCGAATCATATGATGTGAGGGGGAAATGTAATGTTTGTTGTTTGAGAGGTTTCTACAAACACAAAACAGTTGACGGGCCGACCCGGTTCAATGATTTCCCATTACGGACATATTTTGCTTTTCAGGAGGCATGAAGAGACAGGGTGGGCCTCATGTGGACACACCTGAAGTTTGGTTTGAGGGCTTTCTAAACTAAGGGTGTGTGTGTGTGTGTGTGTGTGTGTGTGTGTGTGTGTGTGTGTGTGTGTGTGTGTGTGTGTGTGTGTGTGTGTGTGTGTGTGTGTGAGTTTGTTTTTGTTTGTGTGTGTGGGTGTTTGTGTGTGTGTGTGTGTGTGTGTGTGTGTGTGTGTGTGTGTGTGTGTGTGTGTGTGTGTGTGTGTGTGTGTGTGTGTGTGTGTGTGTGNTGTGTGTGTGTGTGTGTGTGTGTGTGTGTGTGTGTGTGTGTGTGTATGCGTTTCTGTATGCATGTGTGTCTGTGTCTGTTTGTCATGTGGTTTGAGCTACGCCCTGCTAATCGTTGCCTACTGGCCGTACAGTGCTTTGATACTGGTATAGGTCTGGAGCTAGCTTCAATGGTTGCCTTTGTGACTCTTTTACATTCCTACCTTCCAGCATGTAAAATCTCACCTCCACTGTCTGGGCATGACCATTTAGACAAACACAATAACAAAGAAAGACACCAATCGGAACTCTAGCCAAGTGTCAGGAAGGTCGTTCATTCATTTGAATTAGCCGCAGTAATAGGAGTAGGCTAAACAGAATAGCAAACATCCTCAGAGTTGTGAGTGGAATTTAGGTCTTTGTTGATCAATGTAATGGGATAAACTGCACTATAAAATTAATTGTGCACTGACAATGGTAAACCAAAAAGGTAATTTATTCTAGATGCCTTTTCATCTAGGCAAAGTGGAACACATTGTTCACAAGGGAAACTAAGAGAGGATGACAAAGGGGGTTATTATTATGGTTGAAGTGCTAGGCTATTATGGTTTAAAAATATCAAAGCCAGTTGATAGTGACGACGGAAAATGTGCATTGTCATTGTTCAATTTATGAAGGAAAAAAAGTGTGTGTGTGTGTGTGTGTGTCCTCCAGCCTGTTGCACGTGTATCATCTGTGGTCTAGACTTCCTGCTGTGGCTGCCTGAGTATGTTGCTGTCTTCGGCCAGAAGAAGACCTCAGACTGAGTAATGACTCAGGATATTATAGAAGCAGAAAGTTTACCTACCTCCTCTCTGGCTTGTTAACAACATTCCTCAAGTGCAACATGACCCCAGACAAGGTTTGAGGCCCGGTATAAAAGACATGAGCTCCTCTCTAAGTGTCAATACCTCTGAGTCACTGCTTCCTATAGAACACAGGTGGAAGAGCTGTTCTTTAACCCTGGGGATAGCTAGGACGGTGAGGGAGAYTCTGTTCACAGCCCCTGCATCCTCCCTTATTTCCAAGGACGCTGAGAGGTRGTTTTCCTACCTGGAGCTGCTTGTGGTGGAGGATAATGGTCACTGACGAGAGGAGAGCTGGGATGACCAGTGCAGCTGTTCACAGACGGCCAGCCAGCCTGAAAAATAGTCTTAGAATGGCACCAGTGGCCAGACAGGTCGTGAAAGGGCAAAGTGTGGGACAGACAGGTTTGTATGTGGAGGGTCTAGTCTACTACAGCCTCTTGGCTGCTATGTGTCTGTGAGCTCATTGATTTGCACCCATCTTCAACAAATAGCCTAGCCTACTTCCACACTCTGGGCTAACAGCTCTCCCACAGTGACGTTGGAGTAGCACTAGAACAGCACCTAACAGGCAAACAGTTCACTCTGGAAACAGGAGCCTTGAGACGCATGCCATTAGCATCAGGCACCTCATTAAAGCAAATCAGATTTGTGGAAATGGCTTCCTGCTGACCCAGTAAGCTGAGGCAGTTGACAAAAAAAGAGAGGACAGACTTATGGTGAGAGAACAGTCCAGAAAAAACAACAAGCCTTCTGGGTGGTTTAGCTGTATTCCCCTGTCTGTCTGTTCAATATTTCACCAAATGTTCCCTCTTCCCCCCACAACATAGCAACAGCAAAAGGAGTACAGATGGAGCCTTCAGTTCCAATCAGTGGCGGTTGGTATCGTTCAACATTAGGGAGCACAATTCTTTTTTTTATAACAATGGCCTTATTTCTGTTACAGCATATTGGATGACTGTCATTCATATTCCATTCACCCACCTCAATGTACTGTAACATTGCTTGGTTTAGGCTACTACATGATACTCGAATTTTCCCAATACCCATCCTAGCCAACAAAGGAAAGTTTATACTGTAGGTGTACAGGTCGAGAGACAAATTGGAGTAATCAATGTGACAGACAGTGACACAATCAATACAGCCTTGTACACTCTTGCCTGCATCTAGCTGATCTAGCGTGAAATCATTAGTCCAAACAGTTGCAAAACAGAACGTTTCTCAAATTTCAGTTTTAATGTCAAGTACAGTGAAATGCCTTTCTTGGAAGCTCTAAACATAACAATGCAGTAATCAATATCAATGTAGTATAACATCCAAAAACATAAGGTAGAACAAAAACGCACAAGAAATAAAAGTAAGAAGAACATGAGAAAGTAAACAAGCTATACTGTCCTACAAAAGGCAAAAAGCTGTAACTACGAATTTGGTCAAAAATGGAGTATCAGAAATGGCTGTCTGTCGAGACAGAACAATAACTTGAAGTCAGATTTTGCAGTAAAAAAAAGTTCACAGCGCCAGTTCCAATACCATATTTGGGTGATTCTGCAACTACGGGCACTTCTATGTCCTCAGGGTCAATTTGGGGGATTTTTATAAAAACCTATATCTATGTTTTTATTCTTTATATGTTAAATTCACACTACAATCACCCCAGCTTTTTTTAACACCTCTATCAAGTATTTTAGCTACTTTTCAGATGTATTTTATACTTCAATTTCAGAGTTTTGCCCTTGTCCCTGACTTTTGAACTTCTACTATGTTTTTCTATGAGAAAACATTAATAACTACACATTATAMTATGTTATCTACTAGAGAAAGAGTCAATTAAATAAAATTAGGGATGCACAATATATCGGTAAGAATATCGGAATCGCTAAAAATGGCGTCTAGTTTAACGCCGATGTGCAAAACCGATGTCAAAGCTGYCGTGCATACCTATATAACGTAGGTAGATGAGGTAATGACGCCACGAAAAATACAGTGCTACACGTGCAACACAGCATTCCTAACCTAGCCCACAATGTCCYCGGTGTGGATCTATTTTGAAGTTTCAAATGAAGATAACAAAAAGGCCATATGCAATGTTCTCTGTCGTGGATGATGTTGGCTTTCGCCGACTGGTCGAGCACCGGTACACACTACCAAGTAGGCACTATTTTTTAGATGTTGCCCTACTGGAGTAACACAGTATTGTTGAAATGCACTTGCTAGGGGCGTCACTGCTATTAGCTTCACGACTGACATTTGGAGCAGCGATGTCAGCCCCATGAGCATGCTGAGTCTGACAGCACAGTGGGTCGARGAGGAAAACTTGCAAAAGTACTCTACTAAAGGCTGTGAACAAGKGATTCGGTGGCATTCTCTCTGAGCCTCTTTACTGTGTCGCCGCCGTGCTCGATGCTAGGTACAAGGACCGCTACTTCGATGCAGACAAGAAACAGGGTTTACGTAAAATATTACATACACAGCTGGACAAGATGGAAATGGACACAGTGACAGTGCGCACCGAGGAAGAGAGGCCATGGAGCTGAAACTGTTTGACATGTATGATGAAATCCTGGTTGAGAATGAAACGACTGGACAAATGAACAACAAAACAGCACAGCAAGTAAGTGAAAGAAATAGCTTTTGATTATGTTTTACTGGTAATAGGAACATATGTAAATGCCAACAAAATAACTTTTTGCGTTCCGTGGTGTGCGTGTGTGTGGTGTGTGTGTGTGTGTGTGTGTGTGTGTGTGTGTGTGTGTGTGTGTGTGTGTGTGTCACGCCCTGACCTTAGAGAGCCTTTTTATGTCTCTATTTGGTTTGGTCAGGGTGTGATTTGGGTGGGCATTCTATGTTTTTGTTTTCTATGATTTGTTATTCTATGTTTTGGCCGGGTATGGTTCTCAATCAGGGACAGCTGTCTATCGTTGTCTCTGATTGGGAACCATACTTAGGTAGCCCTTTCCCTCCTTTCAGTGTGGGAGGTTAACTTTGTTTGTGGCACATAGCCCTTAAGCTTCACGGTTGTTTTGTATTGTTTATTGTTTTGTCGGCGTCATTTCTAAATAAAAGGAATATGTACGCTCACAACGCTGCGCTTTGGTCTACTTCCTTTGACGGCCGTGACAGTGCTGGTGTGTGTGTGTGTGTGTGTGTGTGTGTGTGTGGTGTGTAACCTTTATTTAACTAGGCAAGACAGTTAAGAACAAATTCTAATTTACGATGACGGCCTACCCGGCGAAACCCGGACGACACTTGGCCAATCGTGCACAGCCCTATGGGACTCCCAATCACGGCCGGATGTGATACAGCCTGGATTCGAAACAGGGACTGTAGTGACGCCTCTTGCACTGAGATGCAGTGCCTTAGACCGCTGCGTCCGTGTGTGTGTGTGTAAGTTAACTATTTAACTGTACTAGAATGCTTAAAAGGTATCGTTTTTTTGGCAAGGAAYATATTGGATATCGGTATCGGCCAAAAATGTCATATCGGTGCATCCCTAAATAAAATCTATATCAATATTTATTGTGAGTATGCCCTTTATATTGTTTTTTACACAAAATATACCTGTCCTTTGGCCGTGGTGTCATTTCCACCACTGAGGGCAAATTCRTCATCATTAAAGTTTTTTCAAGAGAATGTTAATTTAGTTACCATGGAAACTTATTGTGACACTGAAGCACATGGCTGCAGCAGACAGTTGTTCCAGATGTGATGTRCAGAACTTGAAGAAAAATATAGGTAAATATTGCTTGTGTAGGGAATATTTTTATTGTCAGTCATTTCCAAACAAGCTARAATTTCTGTGATTTGTGGTATAATTATTATTTTTTTAAGTATATTTMATGTATTTAGTGTAAACTATATGATATCTGTAATACTAGCCAAAGCATGCTAAGCAGTCTGTCATTTTTACGTTATTACGTTATAATTTTTTAACTTTAGGCTTATTTAATCATGTTTTACATTTATTTAATCAAGAAAATGCTCCAAGGTGTGCACAAGTTGAAAACTTAAYTAGTACTTATCTTTGTTTTTAGAAGATGCCACATAAAACAGCATAGAGGTCACAGACATATAGAAACTGTCACACCCTGATCTGTTTCACCTGTCTTTGTGCTTTTCTCCACCCCCCTCCAGGTGTCACCAATCTTCCCAATTATCCCCAGTGTATTTATACCTGTGTTTTCTGTTTGTCTGTTGCCAGTTTGTTTTGTTTTGTGAAACCTACCAGCTGTTTTCCCCTTGCTCCTGTCTGGTCTAGTTCCTGTTTTCTAGCTTTTCCCGGTTTTGACCTTTCTGCCTGCCCTGAGCCTGCTTGTCGTTCTGTGCCTTGCCACACCACACTGGATTATTGACCCCTGCCTGCTTTGACCCTGAGACTGCCTGCCGTTTTGGACCTTTTGAACCCTGTCTGGATTACTGACCTCTGCCTGCCCTTGACCTGTCATTTTACCTGCCCCTGTATTAGTAATAAACTTTTGTTACTTCGACACTGTCTGCATCTGGGTCTTACCTGAAATGTGATAGAACCAAAATGTTAAAAAATCCTATACGATACCAGGAACTTCTGCAAAAAGACAGGGAGAGATACTGGAAGAAAAAAGAGACGGGAGAAGTGAAATCTATCTCTGAGCTTACAAAGCGAGAACAAAGAAGCAAGAGAAGGCAATGGAAATGCAACTGACAGAATAGAAGACAGACTTTAAAGATAACAGTTGCAATGGAGACCTACCTATCAGGCAACACACCACCTCAGTCTCCAGATGACTTGCTGCCAGAACATGAAGCCAAAATACCTGCCCCTAACTTACCTGCCCCTGATGCACTCCCTGTTACCCCTTCCTCATTGTCTGCCACAGGAATGAGAAGTTAAATACTTGCTGGAAGGAAAAAGGTTGGAAGAGGTCGCTCAAAAGCATACAGAGATCTATGCATGACAAATGTCAAACTTCATAAAGCTTTATGGAAAGCTGAGAAATACAAAAAAAGTATGATCAACAGATGAAGAAAATGGAGAGACAACATTCCCCATAGACAAAGCAGCAAATGAAGGGAACTTCAAAGAACTTGAGAAGGATTTTATTGTTTGAAAATGCCATCATTGCAGAGTTAAAGCAAACGTATCAAAAAATGTGTACTGCCAAGGACAAGTGGCTTCAAAAACGCTCAGAGGCAAAATCCAGAGAAAGTATGGCCTGGTGAAAGCCGAAACAAAGAATTTGGATTTTCAGCAAAAGCAATGAGGGCAAATGAAAACAGGACAACAAGTCTTCAATACTCCAGGAAAAAGCAGTGTAACAGAATTAGCACAGTCACAAAAGAGAAATTCGCTAGATTCTATGAACGTGATGACAACATGGTAAAAATGACACAATAACGAGGAACAAGAAGAAAAAGCAGAAGTGCTTCTTCAATGGCACAATTCAGAACCTTTATCAGAAGTTTAAGAGGGAATATTCAGAGATTAAAACGTCTTACTATGAATTCTGCAAAAGACGTCCTTTTTGAGTTGTCAAGCAAGTAGTCCAGGATAGGGACCCATGTCTCTGCAAAACCCACGCCAACCTCCAGTTCATGACGGACAAACTACAGTACCACAAAGAGTTCAGCTGCAGCAACATTGAGAACCTTATTGTCTTTATGCGGTAAGAACATGAAGAAAGAGTGCATGTACAGAGTGCCCCCTTTGCCAAGCAAAAGAGCTTAAACATCTGACTTTGAAGCTGGTGAGCAGACATGGTGGTTTGAGTGGGAAAACAAAGCTGAAGAGAGAGAGAAGAAAAACAAAGAGGGAAACATGGAGAAGTTCACTGTACATTTGACCGTAAAATTAAAAGTGTGTGGCACACTGCATATTCTACTGGAGGACTTCTCCAAAGGATTGAAAGAGAAGTTGGGGAAACACGTGTACAACATGCGACATCAATACTCCAAACTGAGAGAATTAAAAGAGAATCTGTGGAAAGAGGAGATCATTGTGCATATTGACTTTGCAGAGAACTACCMGTATAAATACACCAATGAAATCCAGGCAGTTCACTTTGGTGATTCTCARAAGCAAGTGACACCTGTGTTGGATATACCACAAGTTATACAGTTTCACTTTGCTCACTGAGCTCTTCTATGCAGCTGACCAACCTGCTATCTGGGCCCATCTCTCAAAAACACTGGCATACTTCCTTGAGCTCTGCCCATCAGCTACTTTTGGAATCTTACTTTGTCTTATATTAACTAAATGTTTAACAATGGTTGTTCAAAATGTTTGCAAAAAATATATTTATTAGAATGGTACTGTATAGTTATACAGTTTCACTTTGCTCACTGAGCTCTTCTATGCAGCTGACCAACCTGCTATCTGGGCCCATCTCTCAAAAACACTGGCATACTTCCTTGAGCTCTGCCCATCAGCTACTTTTGGAATCTTACTTTGTCTTATATTAACTAAATGTTTAACAATGGTTGTTCAAAATGTTTGCAAAAAATATATTTTTTTACAAAGCCATTTCCACCACACCAATATTTTTGAGGTAAATTAGTATATTATGTATAATTTACATTGATTGATTTGTTTTAGATAGAGAAATCATATGGTTGTTATAATCTCACAAAAAAGTTGGGTGGAAATATCTTAWTTMTCATGATAAATACATGTTTTCAGCTGTCACAAAGGCAGGTTTAGACAGTCAGGCATCATGTTGAATTATTAATATTATGAAAACCTTAAAAATCACTTAAAATAATATTCTATACAAGTTCATGTATAAGAAATGTGTTATAAATTAATTGTATGATATTTCATTTTCAACTAAAATGTGTAATGGCGTGATGGAAACAGCATTTGTCTATGGCTGTCTGAGAAAAATGACAAAAATATATACATTCTTGTATAGTACGATCGCAGCCATTATCAAGACAATTATAATACTCGTAAAATGGTGTTTTAATAAGTTTTAATTTCTGAAATCTTACAGGGCCAAAGTGCCCGAAGTTGCAGAATCACCCATTTACAATGTGCAGGTAGATATGTATAGGTGTGTGGTGACTAGGCATCAGGATATATGATAAACAGAGTAGCAGCACATTCTTTTCAAATAATACACAATTTCTTCCAGAAAACTGTTGAAATCAAAAAATATTTTGGTATCGACATATGTATGTCTTTGGTGTGTAGTTGAACGAAAAAAAAAATAAATAATCGGAATCATTTACTAAATCTTAGCTTATTCCACAAAAAAATCCTAAAATGGCCCAAACAATATTATTGGCACCTTCTTGAAGTAGTTAGAAATAAACAGATTCAAGCTGACCTTCAGACACAAGGTACGACATTTTCCAATCGCACCATGCGCCGCCAACTCAGTGAAAGCGGGTTATATGGAAGGAGACCCAGGAGGACCCCACTGCTGAGAGAAAGACATAATAGAGCCTGACTACAATTTGCCAAAACACACCTGAACATGCCAAAATCCTTCTGTGACAATGTCCTGTGGACAGACGAGACCAATTAGAGTTTTTTGGTAAAGCACACCATCTCTATGTTTACAGAAAACAAAATGAAGCCTTCAAAGAAGATAAAACCTTCCCTACATCAAACATAGAGGAGGTTCAGTGATGTTTTGGGGTTGCTTTGCTGACTCTGGTACTGGGTGCCTTGAACGTGTGCATGGCATCATGAAGTCAGGAGAACACCAAGGCGTTTTGGAGTGCAATGTCAGACCGAGTGTCACAAAGCTAGGTCTCCGTCGAAGGTCATGGGTCTTCCAGCAGGACAATGACCCCAAACACACTTCAAAAAGCACCCAGGAATGGTTCAAGACAAAACGCTGGACTGTTCTGAAGTGGCCAGCAATGAGTCCCATTGAAAACAACAGTTGGGAGAAGGCACCTTTCAAATCTGGGAGAACTGGAGCAGTTTGTAAAAGAGGAGTGGGCCAAACTGCCAGTACAGAGGTGCAGGAAGCTCATCGACAGCTAAAGGAAGTGCTTGATTGCAGTTATTTTGACCAAAGGCTGTGCAACCAAATATTAAGTCTAGGGTGTCAATAATTTTGTCAATGCCATTTCTATTTATTTTCTGACTTAAATGGATATATTACATTCTGAATGAAGAACAAAGGTTCTGTAATAACAGTGAAATAAAGAATTGTGGAGAACAAATGTTTTGTTCAATTTCAACTTATTTTGGGGGGAAATTGTGAATTACAAGAAAAAAGTGCAAGGGTGTCAATATTTTTGGCCACGATTGTATATGATGATTATGTGTGTGTGTGTGTGTGTGTGTGTGTGTGTGTGTGTGTGATTCTAGTTCGGAGTGTCGTGCACTTCGTCTCAATGAGTTGCTCTTGTGAGAGACTAGTCGAAGGAACTATCTCACCTTCCTCTAATCGGACACCTAGACCCCCTGCCATTCTGCTTACTCGGACGCACAATAAGGTCACAGACGCCATGACGCAATCAGCAACCCATAGAACGTTTCTGACACCTGCGTCAACTCGCATTTGACAAGAGCGAAACCCATGTTGGCAGAATGCTATTGTTCATGCGATTTACTCAGCTCTGCATTACCAGATATAGTTCACCTATAGTCTGCCACAATCTCGTCATCGAAGCTCGAGACCCTGGTGTCTCGTACCCGCCTGTGCAACTGGGTTCCTGGCTTCTCGACCGGGCCCCCGCAGGTGGTGAGTGGTAGGTAACAGACATCTCCACCCGTGATCCTCAACTGGGGTCCATCAAGGGTGCGTTCTGAGCCTCTCCCTGTACTGTACCACTGTTCACCAGACTGCGTGGCTTTCTTCATGCACGCTCCAATTCATCGATATCAAGTTTGGGCGGATGACCACTACAGTGGTAGGCTTGATCACAACAACGACGAGCGGCTACAGGGAGGAGGTGAGGGCCCCTCGTCAGTGTGGTGTCAGGAAAATAACCTCATACTCACACGTCAACAAAAAGGAGATGATTGTGGACTTCAGGAAACAGAGAGGGGCACCCCTATCCATATCGACGGGCTAGTTAAGTTGGAGAAGGTGGAATAAGTTTTTAAGTCCTCGGTGTCACATCACGGACAAACTGAATTGGTCCACCACACGAAGCGTTGTGAAGAAGGCGGCAGCAGCGCCTCTTCAACCTCAGGAGGCTGAAGAAATTCCGTTGCTTGTCACCAAAAGCCATACAAACTCTCTAACACGATGCACATCGAGAGCATCTGTCGGGCGTCTCAACGCTGGTCCGGCACTGTTCCGCCCAACCGTCAAGGCTCTTCCAGAGGGTAGTCGAGGTCTGCAGAACGATCACGGGCAAACTACCTGCGGTCAGGGAACACTACGCACCCGATGTCACAGGAAGGCCATAAAGACTCCATCAGGACACAACCACCCAGCACTGCCTGTTCACACCTGCTATCATTCCGAAGGCGAGGTAGTACCAGGTCTGCTCTCAAAGCAGGGCCGAGAGACTGAAAAACGCTTTATCTCAAGGCCTTCAGACGTGGTTAAAAACGCCCAGACACTAACATTATAGTCGGCTGCTGCCTAACATACTGGACTCATCTCTCGAGCCATGTTTAAAAATGGGAGTTGTGAAATTATGTTAATCAATGTATACCCTTGATATGCCCATTTTAGCAATGACACTTAATACATGTTTACATACCCTAATTACGCATCTTCATATGTATAGTCCGTACTCTATATCAGTCTACTGCCTCTTGCATCTTTTATGCAATACATGTACCACTAGCGACTTTAAACTAGTGCCAATTTATGTTTACTACCCTACAGTACTCCATTCATTGTATATCCGTTAATCTATACATCTACTGCATCTGCATGCCGTTTGTACCACCACTCATCCATATATCTTTATGTACATATTCTTTATCCCTTCACACTTGTGTGTGTGTGTAAGGTAGTAGCGTGGAATTGTTAGGTTAGATTACTGTTGGTTATTACTGCATTGTCGGAACTAGAAGCACAAGCATTTCGCTACACTCGCATTAACATCTGCTAACCATGTGTATGTGACTAATAAAATTTGATTTGATTTGATTTGATTTGAGTGTGTAGTCTTGTGAATGTTCATAAAGTGACAAAATACAAATAAAATGCAAGGATTACTCAGATAGTCCATGTAGCCATTTTTTGTTGTTGCTATTTAGCAGTCTTATGGCTTGGGGACAGAAGCTGTTCAGGAGCCTGTTGGTGTCAGACTTGATGCACCAGTATCYCGGAAGCAGAGAACACTCTATGGAGTCTTTAATAATTTTCTGGGCCTTCCTTTCACACCGCCTGATATAGAGGTCCTAGATGGCATGGAGCTCAGCCCCCGAGATGCACTGTGCTGTCCCCACCATCTTCTGTAGCACCATGCGATTGAGGGTGGTGCTGTTGCCATACCAAGCAGTGATGCAGCCAGTCAAGATGCTCTCAATGGTGCAGCCGTATAACTTTTTGAGAATTTGAGGGCCCATGCCAAACCTTTTCAATTGAGTAACTTAAAGCTCTTGACCCGCTCTACTGCATCTATGGCTTTTGATTGGGGAAGCAGCGAACCTTCACTGTGGGGACAACATCGCTGATGCATTTCCTAATGAAGTGACGGAGGTGATTAGCTCGTCAATGTTATCGGCAGAGCGTCAGAACATATTCTAATCAGCACTAACAAAGCAGTCCTGTAGCATAATCTCTGATTCTGATTACCATTTCTCAACGGTCACGTGTGCTTGCTGTTTGAGCTTCTGCAAACAGGAAGCAGGAATAAAGAGTCATGATCTGATTTGCCGAATGTGGGAGGGCCTTGTATGCTTGCTTGTGGGTAGAGTAACAGTATTCTAGGACTTTATCGCCACTYGTGGCGAAGGAGACGTATTGATGGAAGTTGGGCATCACCTGTCTTAATGACGGTGAAACTAAAAAGGACAACAAGAAAAGCAGCCTCCGGGTGCAAGTTTTCCTGGTTGTTTATATCCTCGTACAGTTTGTTAAGTGCCAGCTTGTTATTTTTCTTTTCCTGAGGTGGAATTTATACAGCGGTCACGGTAACAACTGAAAACTCCCTCAGGAGATAGAAAGTTCAGCATTTGACCATCAGGTATTCKAAGACGGGTGAACAATGGGTCAAGACTTCCACTGTGCTCTCGTCAACACACCATTTGTTGTTGATGAAGAGGCAAACTTCTCCCCCGCTCTATTTCCCTGACTCCACTGTCCTGTCAGCTCGGTGAATGGAGAATCCATCGAGTTGGATAGCCATGGAGTTATCTTGTCCGAAAGCCATGTTTCAAAAAAGCTGTGAATATTGCAGTTACGACAGTCCCGTTGGTAGCAAATCCYCGATCATCTATCTTATCATCAAGTGGCCAATAGAATGGAGGGAAGAGGTGGCCAGTTTTCCCTTCGCCTTAATCTCGCCAGGACTTCTCCTCCCTTGCCTCTGTAACACAGCCGTTTCCTCTTGGATACCCTGAAAATTGTGTCGGAATTACAGAAAGAGCGAAGGGCAGATGAGTCGAAGTCGAAGCCGAAATGAGGTAAGTAATCTGATGTTAAAAAGTTATTGTCTTTATAAGAAACGATAACGGATACATTTCGTGAAAATAAAGTAAAAATAAACGCCAAAAGAATCACAAAATAGCAAAGTTGGGTTGGAGCTGACAAAACAGTGACCATACAGTAGTACTAATGGACAAATTCAGAAAGGTCCCTCCCTCCAGGTAGGTCCTGTTTACTTCTGTTTAAGAAATATTTTGCAACAGAACCGGCGGAATGAACACCCCCCTGATCACCAGCACACACAGTTCACTTTCAGAGCAGTCACATACTGCATCATCACTTTGCTCATTTTATAATTCCTTCTCGCATCTGCGCGCGCTCTCCTCCTCTCACCTTTTCCCCCTCATTTGTGGACTTCAGTGCACAACAGCTATCTGTGACAAGTTACAAAAACCTCTCCATGCCAAACCATAACCGCTAACAGCTACACAGCCTACATTGTCAGCTCATCGTCACTTCTTGTTGTACGCGGAATGAGGAAGAGCTCGGTTATGTTTGTTTGGAAAGTTTGTTGTTTAAAAGTCTATTGGAAAGTTCTTGGTAGCTACCTAGCTTCTTATGTTGGATCCCGTGACGCAGTTGGTATCAGTTGCTGGGAGTCCTTGTATCTTTCCAGTGATCCTGACGACCAAGGACAGGTCTGAGGAGCTATTTGGCGTCGCAGCTAACTTAGCTGCTAGCTAGCTGAACATCAAGCTAGCGACGCAGTTAGCCATTGTGGCTGGGACGACAGATTGTCCCGGGTTTGTGGCAGATTGTCCAAATAGTCGTGGATTCTACTAATAAAAGAATGGACGACCTGACCAGAGAGGTCCAGGACCTGAAGAACAGTTTGCAGTTCTCCCAGGGTCAGCTCGACAAGTTGAAACAAGAGAACGGCAAGATGACACAATCTGTAAGTCATTGAGAGAGGACATCAGTTCTGTGTGTGAATCCATGATAACAAAGACAGATAAAATAGACTATCTCGAGGGACAATCAAGGCGAAACAACATGGTTGGTTGTGGACGGAATTGCAGAATCTCCACAAGAGACCTGGATGGAGTCTGAGGACAAAGTGAGGGAAATGATCTCAGAAATTGAAGATGMACCACAGGAAGATTGAGGTGGAGCGCACCTGGAAAACCCACCACCGGCCCAGGTGATAGGCCCTGGCCGATAGTGGTCAAGTTACTGAGGTTCAAAGACAAGGTAGCTGTTCTGGAAAGAGCCAAGAACTTGAGAGGAACATATATCTTCCTCAACGAGGACTATCCTGAAGCTGTGCGCCAGAAGAGGAAATAACTGATCCAAGCCATGAAAGCTGACAGATCGCGTGGGGACATTGTGTACATCCGCTATGACAGACTCATTGTTCACCRTCCCTCCCAGAAGCCTGGAAGGGATGAGAGAGCCAAGCCTATGGGTTCGTAGCCTCAACCCCGCAGCACACACACCAATTGATTAATGGACTGCTGAATGTATATATTTTTCTCTTGCTTTGTCTGCTCTTTTCAAAATGATGTCTATCTCTGATAAGCTACACAGGAAAGGGCTGAAAATAGCCCATATTAATATATGTAGCCTTAGAAATAAGGTTCATGAAATCAATAACTTGCTAACATCAGATAACATTCATATATTAGCCATTTCTTAGAATCACTTAGATAATTCATTTTGATGATACATCAGTAGCAATACAAGGATATAACATTTATAGAAGAGACAGAAATGCTTATGGGGGAGGTGCTGCTGTATATATTCAGAGACATATCCCTGTAATGCTTAGAGAAGATCTTATGTCAAGTGTTATTGAAGTGTTGTGGTTGCAGGTTCACTTGGCACATCTAAAGCCTTTTCTTTTGGGGTGTTGCTAAAGGCCACCAAGTGCTAACAGTCAGTATCTAAATAATATGTGTGAAATGCTTGATAGTGTATGTGAAATAAACAGAGAGGTCTTGGGGACCTGAATTTCTTGGGGACCTGAATATTGACTGGTTTTCATCAAGCTATCCGCTCAAGAGGAAGCTTCTTACTGTAGCCAGTGCCTGTAATCTGGTTCAGGTTATTAATCAACCTACCAGGGTGTTTACAAACACTACAGGAACAAGATCATCCACATGTATCGATCAAATTTTTACCAATGCTGTAGAACTTTGTTCGAAAGCTATATCCGTACCCATTGGATGCAGTGATCCCAATATAGTGGCTATATCCAGGAAAGCCAAAGTTCCAACAGCTGGGCCTAAAATAGTGTATAAGAGATCATACAAAAMATTTTGCTGTGACTCATYTGGATGATGTTAAAAATATTTGTTGGTCTGATGTGATAAATGAGGAGCATCCAGATGCTGCATTTGATGAATTTATGAAATTGCTTCTTCCAATTATTGATAAACATGCACCTGTTAAGAAACTGACTGTTAGAACTGTTAAGGCTCCATGGATCGATGAGGAATTGAAAAACTGTATGGTTGAAAGAGATGGGGCAAAAGGAGTGGCTAATAAGCCTGGCTGGACATCTGACTGCCTTACTTACTGCAAATTGAGAAATTATGTGACTAAACTCAACAAAAAGAAGAAACTTTATTATGAAGCCAAGATCAATGATATAAAGAATGATGGYAAAAAATGTTGGAGTACTTTAAATTAAATTATGGGCAGAAAGATAAATTAAACTCTATCTTTCATCGAATCAGATGGCTTATTCATCACAAAACCATTTGATGTTGCCAAATACTTTAATGATTATTTCATTGGCAAAGTGGAAAAATTTAGGCAGGAAATGCCCACGACAAACAGTGAGCATTTATATTCATGCATAAAAAAACAAATAATGAGAAAAAAAAGCATTGCAAGTTTGAATTTTGTAAAGTTAGTGTGGGAGAGGTGGAAAAATGATTGTTAACGATCAATAATGACAAACCTCCTGGCATTGACAACTTAGATGGAAAGCTACTGAGGATGGTGGCTGACTCTATAACCACTCCTATCTGTCATATTTTTWATCTGAGCCTAGAGGAAAGTCTTTGTCCAAAGGCCTGGAAGGAAGCCAAAGTAATTCCGCTACCCAAGAATGGTAACGCGYCTTTTACTGGTTCAAACAGCATACCTATAAGCATGCTGCCAGCTCTTAGCAAACTGTTGGGAAAAAATGTGTTTGACCAAATACAATACTATTTCTCTGTAAACAAATTAACAACAGACTTTCAGCATGCTTATAGAGGGCACTCAACATGTACTGCACTGACACAAATGACTGATGATTGATTGAAAGAAATTGATAATAAGAAGATTGTGGGAGCTGTACTGTTAGATTTCAGTGCAGCCTTTGATATTATTGACCATAACCTGTTGTTGAAAAAACTTAAGTGCTATGGCTTTTCAACCTCTGTCATATCGTGSATTCAGAGCTATCCATCTAATAGAACTCAAAGGGTTTTCTTTAATGGAAGCTTCTCTAATGTCAAACATTAGAGAAGCATTAAACAAAGCATGTGTGTCCATGTATGCTGATGATTCACCCATATATGCATCAGCATCCACAGCTAATGAAGTCACTGAAACCCTTAACAAAGAGTTGCAGTCTGTTTTGGAATGGGTGGCCAGTAATAAACTGGTACTGAACATCTCTAAAACTAAGAGCATTGTATTTGGTACAAATAATTCCTTAAGTGCTAGTCTTCGGCTGAATCTGGTAATGACTGTTGTGGCTGTTGAACAAGTTGAGGAGACTAAATTACTTGCCGTTACCTTAGATTGTAAACTGTCATGGTCAAAACATATAGATTCAATGGTTGCAAAGATGGGGAGAGGTCTAGCCGTAATAAAGAGACGCTCTGCTTTTTGACACCACACTCCAAAAAGAAAGTTCTGCAGGCTCTAGTTTTTTCTAATCTTGATTATTGTCCAGTCGTGTGGTCCAGTGCTGCAAGGAAAGACCTAGTTAAGCTGCAGCTGCCCCAGAACAGAGCGGCATGTTTCGCTCTTAATTGTAATCAGAGGGCTGATATAAATACTATGCATGCCAGTCTCTCTTGGCTAAGAGTTGAGGAGAGACTGACTGCATCACTTCTTTTTATAAGAAAAATTAATGTGTTAAAAATCTCAAATTGTTRGCATAGTCAACTTACACACAGCTCTGACACACACACTTATCCCACCAGACATGSCACCAGGGGTATTTTCATAGTCCCCAAATCCAGAACAAATTCAAGAAAACGTACAGTATTATATAGAGCCCTTATTGCATGGAACTTCCTTCCATCTCATATTGCTCAAAAAAAGAGCAAACTTGGTTTCAAAAAACAGATAAAGCAACACCTCGCAGCACAACGCCTCTCCCCTATTAGACCTAGAAAGCTTGTGTGTATACAGTGATATGTAGGCTACGTGTGCCTTTTCTAAAATGTATGTACAGTTGAAGTTGGAAGTTTACATACACCTTAGCCAAATACATTTAAACTCAGTTTTTCACAATTCCTGACATTGAATCCTAGTAAAAATTTGCTGTCGTAGGTCAGATAGGATCACCGCTTTATTTTAAGAATGTGAAATTTCAGAATAATAGTAGAGAGAATGATTTATTTCAGCTTTCAGATTTATTTCCGCTCATGATGCCATCAATTTTGTGAAGTGCACCAGTCCCTCCTGCAGCAAAGCACCCCCACAACATGATGCTGCCACCCCTGTGCTTCACGGTTGGGATGGTCTTCTTCGGCTTGCAAGCCTCCCCCTTTTTCCTCAAAAATATAACGATGGTCATTAAGGCCAAACAGTTCTATTTTTGTTTCCTAGACCAGGGGACATTTTCCAAAAAGTATGATCTTTGTCCCCATGTGCAGTTGCGTAGTCTGGCTTTTTTATGGTGTTGGAGCAGTGGCTTCTTCCTTGCTGAGTGGTCTTGTCAGTTATGTCGATATATGACTCGATTTTACTGTGGATATAGATACTTTTGTACGGTTTCTCTTGCATCTTCACAAGGTCTTTGCTGTTGTTCTGGATTGATTTGTACTTTTCGCACCAAAAGTACGTTCATCTCTAGGAGACAGAACGCGTTCCTTCCTGAGCGGTATGATTGTGCTGCGTGGTCCCATGGGGTTTACACTTGCGTACTATTATTTGTACAGATGAACGTGGTACCTTCAGAGCATTTGTAAATTGCTCCCAAGGATGAACCAGACTTGTGGAGGTCTACAATTTTTATTTCTGAGGTCTTGGCTGATTTCTTTATGATTTTCCATGATGTCAAGCAAAGAGGCACTGATTTGAAGGTAGGCTTGAAATACATCCACAGGTACAACCGCCATTGACTCAAATGATGTCAATTAGCCTATTCAGAAGCTTCAAAAGCCATGACATCATTTTCTGGAATTTTCCAAGCTGTTTAAAGGCACAGTCAACTTAATGTATGTAAACGTCTGACCCACTGGAATTGTGATACAGTGAATTATAAGTGCAATAATCTGTCTGTAAGCAATTGTTGGAAAAATTACTTGTCTCATGCACAAAGTAGATGTCCTAACCTACTTGAAAAAACTTTCGTTTGTTAACAAGAAATTTGTGGAGTGGTTGAAAAACGAGTTTTAATGACTCCAACCTAAGTATGTAAACTGTAGTTCTGTCCTTGAGCTATTCTTGTCTAATGATGTTCTGTATTATGTCATTCTGTATTATGTTTCATGTTCTGTGTGGACCCCAGGAAGAGTAGCTGCTGCTTTTGCAACACCTAATGGGGATCCTAATAAAATACCAAAAATACCAAAATATTAAAGATATAGTCAACTAACTAGAACTAACATGTTAGTAAACAATCCAATCGATGCATACAATCACACAGTACAGTGTCCAGCAAGCAGTTTAGCAGTTACACCGGCGAGCCCCGGGGCCAATAAATTAATAAAACTGAAAGCATTCCTCTCTGTTTGAGTCAGGTTGCTGAGTAGGCTTAGTGAAGTGAAAGGTAAACTAAGAATAAAAAAATACAACAACATATAGCTAGCTCTCTCGCTCTCTGCTACATCTCCATTTTTGAATAAATTAATTTGTTCAAAACTGTTTAACTATTGTCTTTCTCTCTCATTGTGTCAACTACTCACCACACTTTATGAACTGCAGTGCTAGCTAGCTGTAGCTTATGCTTTCAGTACTAGATTCATTCTCTGATCCTTTGATTGGATGGACAAGACGTTAATTTATACTGCAAGAGCTTTGATAGGATGGAGGACGTCCTCCGGAAAGTTGTCATAACTACTGTGTAAGTCTATGGAAGGGGTGAGAATCACGAGCCTCCTAGGTTTAGTATGGAAGCCAATGTACCCAGAGGAGAATGGAAAATAGCTGTCCTCCGGCTACACCATGGTGCTACCCTAGAGTGCTGTTGAAGCTACTGTAGACCGTTATTGCAAAACAGTGTGTTTTAATCAGTTATTTGGTGATATATTTAGAATAGTTTTATCTAAAAAGGATAACTGAGGAGCTCCATTGGTTCCAATGTCCCATAGTCACAAAGTGTCTCAGAGTAGGAGTGCTGATCTAGGACCAGTTTTTCCTATTGCATAATGAATAAGATTACATGGACAGGTCAGTTTTTCCTATTGCATAATGAATAAGATTACATGGACAGGTCAGCACTCACACTATATGAATACAGGCCAATAAATGTATTCCCTGACAGAAATTTAGGAAAATACAGGGCTAAGCTCACTATGGCTACATTAACTAGGCAGCAACAACAGCATAAAACATGATGTTTAAATGTCAATAGTATGGAGACAATTATGGACACAATGTGCTCGCTAGCATTTCAACCACTCAAAGAATGGCCCTTGTATGCAGCCACTAAAACTATGATTCACTTTTCACAGAATAATTTAGGCCTAGTTGTGACAAACATGCTTAATCAGCAAAACTGTTCTGTCCATAAACAACTGCTGTTGCTGTTTATTGGGGAAGGTTTTCCATAGCGAAGTGAAAATGTATCATGCAGACAGAGTCTTAAGAGGGGAGAGAAATATGAAAAGCTGCAGGAATCTCTGCTATGTCTTTTCAAGTGAAATCCTCACACATACAGAATCTCTCTCACACTACAGGGGAATGTTTGACTTGAATAATACATTTTTAGGCCTAATCACTGCAATATTGTGAATGTTCAGCGCGTTGGCCGAGACAAAATTGGACAGCAGAACACTACAATGACAACAGCCCTGAGTGACAGCCATGTGTTTTCCTCTTTTGTCTGCCCCTCCATCACCAAATTAGGCATACCCTCCGATGTCCCAAACACACAGAAGCAGCCTGTACCAGCCACCCTCACAGCTGAGAGAACAACGTGGAGGCCTACATCTTACCACCACCACTAGGGTTGCAAAAGGAGGGTATATTACTGGAAACTTTCTAAGTTTACCAGTAAACAACCAGAATTTCAGCATCTTTCAAGGATTTATGTAATATATCACAAGACATCTAGTGGCCCTTTTGAGTACTTCAGATTATCACAGGTGTCTGTAATAATCTAGCCCTCTGTGACTTCATCACATGTAAAATACATGAAATAATTTAATAAGATGCAAACATTTTTTWAATAGAATGACAAAGCTGTAAAAAAAATCCTAAATATAAACCATCAATTTAGTGAATACCATTAGGTGTTTAATATGAGGTTTTCAGCATGAAATATCCTTAATATATATTTTTTTACAAACTTGTATTTATTTTACTGTCAATATTTATTTGTTGTCAATGTTTTGGCGTCAAACTGGTGGCAGTTATGAAAAAAGTCAATAGTTGGAAGAGATGCATAGTTAATAAAAAATAATGMCATTGATTAAATACTTTTTAAATTAATTAATTATTTTTCTTTTGAACCATACGGTCTATCAACTAGAAACTCATTGACAATATAGACACAGATATAATAAATTAATACTATATATACATTTTTGAAAAAGTAAAGTTATTCAAGTATAAATTACCAAAGTTACGATAGATTGCCATAGATTCTGTTAATTACCAAAATTACTGAAGATTCTGGTAACTTTGGTAACTTACAATTAGCTTTGCAACCCTAACCACCCCCCCGTAATGGCCGTGCACACGTACACACATGCGTACACACACGCACACACATGCGCACTCATTAGTGTTTGTCAGAATTGTTATATTTGTTTAATCTTTAATTTCCTGAGAGATAAATGACATGGGACAACCTGCCTTTTGGAGCTCAAAGTCCTGATTGAACATTGCTCTTATTAAAGAACAATGTGCTTAAGAAAATAAAAATGTTGAGAAGCAGAAGTAATAAAGTGGTACATTCTTGTCCCAGTTTACTTTTTGCGTAAGCCTCTCAATTAAATGTGGTTTACATCAATTGGATTTTGGTCTGAAGAGCAAAACCACCGCCTGCTGTGGGAGCTCTTTGAAGGAAAGGTCGTTCCTCAGTCTCTGTCTGGATGCTATGCCAAATCTGATGAGATGACAGGAACATCAATGAAGTGCATTCCAATTGCTTGGGAATCTGTAAATGTGCAAGGCGTTATCATCAACTGAGCCATAGTATAGATAGATGGTCCATGCAATTGAACATATCAGTGGGAGTAAGGCATGTTTAGTCCTCCAAAGGTGAGGTAATCACCTCCTTCCACAACTCCACATGAGCAAGACGTGACTTAGCCTATCAAACAGGATAACGTCATAATTATATAACACATTTACTTCGAATTACAATGGCATGATAACATACTATGTAGCAGGGTTYGGGTCAACTKAATTTTAATTCAGAAAGTAAACCGAATTCCAATTCCAAAATGTCCTAATTGAAAAGCATTGAAGTGAATTGGAATTTCAGTGTACTTCCTGAATTGAATGGAATTTAAATGGAATTGCCCCCAACCCTGCTATGTAGTACAGTAAAATATAACAAATATAAGATTGCTACACTGTATAGGTAGGCCTAGTGAAGTAAGATTGCCCCACAACTGCTGACAAAGACGAGTCAGCAAATTGGGTACGTGTAGGGCTAGGTTCACCACCTGTAGCCGACATTATTGAATGAAAAAGCTCAGTTTGCTGTGGATACTGACTCCGCTTTTCAGACTAGTGGTTAGCGCAGCCAGGGCAGTGTGCTTGGGCCCACTCTGTACTGACTCTTACTTTCCTCTGACTAGCTGTCCGGTGTGTTGGAGTGTAGCCGAGCTCGTAGGGCTCCTGCCAACTGGTAGCGGGCAAGGGAGTCAGCGGTGAGGAGTAGCTGAGGCAGTTTAGCCTAGCCACCCCAGAGAGTACAAGGCAAGGACATGCTAGTGTGATTAACACTGGCCAAAACAGGCAGCTCTGTCTGGCAGCTGGCTGTCTCCTCCAGCTCAGCAGATAGAGCTATATCTAGAGCTGGGAGCCACAAGAGGGATGAGTCCAGCCCACACAGCCTGAGCCATCACAGTCAGTTAACCTGGGCTCTGGGCTCTGATCACTACATTGAGAGAGAGGGAACTGGTGGYATGTGAGAGTAGTACTCCCCAGACAGAACAGTTGGAAGGTAAAGGTAAAACTTTACTCTAGAAAGTAAGCGGTCTCTGCGCTGGGGAAGTGAGACATCAGAGGAATAGAGCTTGAGGMTCCTGCTGTGAGGAACGAAACGCTGAAGGGATGTAGGTATGTAGCTGTAGCGCTCCCCAAAGACAGAGTGCTAAATCTCAGAGGGAAGACAGTACACTGAAACATTAGACTCTCTTCATGTGGTTCCAGTCTGCCAGAGGGACGAGATAGGGCCCGCAGTTCAGCTTCACTCCATCTCCAACTCATAAAACACATAACACCTTCAATGCATCAGAGTTAGGACTTTCAAATATGGGCCACTACGTATCTTTAGACGTAGTTGAAAGCCCCTTGCCAATYATTAATGACAGACGAAAGGCATGTAGGCCTATTTTACAGGTTGTCACACAGATAGGAATACTCTAACTCTGAAAATGTCTCAAGGACAAATTGATTTGGCAGTAGAAGCTAAAGTGAAATGTCAATGTCATGTTTCAATGCTGGCCATACCAATTTCCTAAGTGCTTCTTCAACAGTTCTCCTTTAAAAACCCATATTGTGCCCTTATGGTTGCTGCTGTGCACCCTGCCGACTGCACCTCCTAGCTGTTAAGAGGTTAACAGGAGGAACCCTCCATAAAACCAGCATATATCCTCAAAGAGAATACCAATTAATCCAGKRAAGTTTAATTTTACAACTACATAATCCACTGAGCTCCCGGTGCCTTGAGCCTCAAATCCATAAACGTCAGTGAGGCCTACTGGCAATGTGACCTTTTTAAATAAAGTGTTCACATCAAAGTCCAGAGGCCAAAGCTAACCAGTATCCCACTTCCGGAATGCCGGGCCATAAAAAAAAAGTGTACTTAGAAGGGATTAAAAAGGCCAGTTCCGTACAGCAGATTTGGATGAGATGGAGTAGTGGTAGGAGTAAAGGAGGGAGGAGTGAATTAGCAAATGGTGTGTTTGTGGACCCTGGCAATGCGGGGCTCCTAGAGGCAGCCTAATGACTGCGCTCCGTCTGGCACGGGGGCCAAGTTTCCCTGARTCCTTTTAAGTTGCCTCCAGGCCACAGCTACCGTGTTATGAGGAACATATGCCCAGCTATCATGTAATTATACAATTATAAAGATTTTTCCTGCCACTAATTTCCATGACATGTCTCTGTGGACTTTTGATATGCTTTTGTAAAGCATTTATTGCTGCCATTCTCTTTACAGGGAAGGGGGGGGTCACTTGAATTTTTGCTGGTCTCTGTCATGTTTTCTTCAGAAATGCTCTACTGGTTAATGCTGTCTCAATGGTGGCTGTTGTGACCCATCCACAACGAATACAAATAGATTTGATGAGTCAAATGAGGAAGGAATTAATTAAACTGTGTCAAACTGGGGAGGGAGGGAGGGGGTGCGCGAAACAATTCCAAACACAGCAGTAAGCAGTAAGCGATATCCAATATCTGAAACAATTCCAAACACAGCAGTAAGCAATATCCAATATCCAGTCATATCCAATTCTGATATAAAAGCTAATCTTTGTGCATAAGTCAGATTTGAATGTGCCATGAGGAAACAATCACATTTTCGCAAATTAAAAGGGAATTTTGACTCCTGTATCGGACCAGATGGTAGATTTAAGCATTATTTCTCTGTCCAATACCATTTGGAAGCATAATACAATCTTTATTCACACCAGAACAGACGGTTCATTTAATATTTTATGTGCAATATGTTACAATCGAGGCACGGAGAGCACTTGATATTCTGCAGTGTACCCGTTCTGATTAGTATGACCGTTTCCAGGACTACTGTGTTACTAACCTTATTCCAGGCCCCCCCTAGATGAGCGCTGACTTTACAAACAAATGTATKTTTTCAGGGGAAATAAAGAAGTATCAAATACCTGGTTTCCCGTTTGTTACGCAAATGTAACATTTATTTACAGAGTCATAATTGAATATCTAAAACCAAAGCCTTTTTGTTGCTACCACTCTTTCATGCCAATGAATGGCCAATTCTTGATTTACAGATTGAAACAATTGGAATTGGAATTCCTCTGATAGTCACTTCAAAAGATGCTGATATATATACTGTAAATGACCATTTGTTTTTTCTATATCTACCTACTGCCGGAGGTCCTGCTGGCTTTAGTGAGTGACCCCATCTATAAGGACAACAGAGTGACCGAATGACCACCACTAATGACTGCCACCAAGTAATCAAAGGCTGAGGCAGCTCATCTTTCCTGCCCTGAATAGAGGAGAGGAGTGGCTGACTTTTATTGTCCCAGCATGGGAAAGAGAGAGAGACCTTCTTTTGCTTGATGGATAGCATCTAACTGGGGAAAGAGCTGGGGAAAATGGTGATGTAGCTTATTCCCGTKATTTACATCCAACAGCTCAGCTACTGCAAGCAGTCCTGTGTGTGTTCGCCTCTGTCACGCTCTGACCTTAGAGAGCCTTTTTATGTCTCTATTTGGTTTGGTCAGGGTGTGATTTGGGGTGGGCATTCTATGTTTTTGTTTTCTATGATTTTGTATTTCTATGTTTTGGCCGGGTATGGTTCTCAATCAGGGACAGCTGTCTATCGTTGTCTCTGATTGGGAACCATACTTAGGTAGCCCTTTTCCCTCCTTTCAGTGTGGGAAGTTGTTTGTGGCACATAGCCCTTAAGCTTCACGGTTGTTTTGTATTGTTTATTGTTTTTGTCGGCGTCATCCTAATAAAAAGGAATATGTACGCTCACCACACTGCGCTTTGGTCCTCTTCATTCAACGGKKGTGACAGCCTCTGAATGTGACTAGGGTTGCAAATTTMGGGGAATATTCAGAGGTGGAAACTTTCCGTTGGAATTAACGGGAATATATGGGAATTAACAGGAATATGTGGGAATTAKTGAAAATATATGAAAATTAATATTAATACCATTTAAATGTAGATGTTTTTTTCATTGGATATATTTACCATATCATATGGAGTCAGAAATATAAACATTTTACCTTATCATAAGTAGACATAATTGCAAATGATTAAATCCTTCCAATAGAAATAAAATAAATGATCTCACTGAACAACAAAAGGGAATATTGAATGATCTCTAATGATCCATCACATCTCCCAAAAACGTTTTCAACATACATCTGTAAAATGACAGTCTAGAAACTAAAGCTTTGGTTGTCTTCCTCTCAGGCTTCCATGTCTTCTCCCTGGACCTCCTCAATGTCCACCTCTTGAACATCAGACTCTGAGGCCTAATCTTCAGTCACTTTCCAACCTTCTTGAGGAAGGATCGTTGTCAGGCTCAAAAAGCCCAAAATTTTCCCGGATGGACACCAATTTTTCAACCCTTGTATTGGTCAGCCTGTTGCATGCTTTGGTGTGTGTGTTCCCAAACAAGGACCAGTTGCACTCTGAGGTGGCTGATGTTGGTGTGATTTGGAGGATGATGGAAGCAACAGGGGAAAGATCCTCAGATCCACAAAGTCCCTTCCACCAGGTGGCTGATAAGATATGTTGGCACGACTGCCATATTGCATATTCATCCCAAAGCCGTTGCTTGGAAGTGTACTTCACCAGACTGCCAAGAACCTTGCCCTCATCCAGGCCAAGGTGGCGACACACAGTAGTGATGACACCATAGGCCTTGTTGATCTCTGCACCAGACAGGATGTTCTTGCCAGCATACTTGGGGTCCGACATGTACGCTGCAGCGTGTATGGGCTTCAGGCAGAAGTCTTCACGCTTTTTGATGTACTTCAGAACTGAAGTGTCCTCTGCTTGGAGCAACAGTGAAGTGGGCAGGGCAGTACGGATTTATTCTCTTACATCTGCAAGCAGAGTCTGAACATCAGACAGGATGGCATTGTCTCTCTCAATCCGTGCAATGGCTTCTGCTATAGGTTTCAGGAGTTTCAGGCTGCTTACCACTCTCTCCTAAAATACATCATCCAGGAGGATCCTCTTGATGGGGCTGTCCATATCGGCAGACTGTGATATGACCATTTCTTGGAGAGACTCCTTCCCCTCCAGGAGACTGTCAAACATGATGACAACACCACCCCAARGGGTGTTGCTGGGAAGCTTCAATGTGGTGCTCTTATTCTTCTCACTTTGCTTGGTGAGGTAGATTGCTGCTATAACTTGATGACCATTCACATACCCAATCATTTCCTTGGCTCTGTTGTAAAGTGTATCCATTGTTTTCAGTGCCATGATAACCTTGAGGAGCAGATTCAATGCATGAGCAGCACAGCCAATGGGTGTGATGTGAGGGTAGGACTCCTCCACTTTAGACCATGCAGCSTTCATGTTTGCAGCATTGTCTGTCACCAGTGCAAATACCTTCTGTGGTCCAAGGTCATTGATGACTGCCTTCAGCTCATCTGCAATGTAGAGACCGGTGTGTCTGTTGTCCCTTGTGTCTGTGCTCTTGTAGAATACTGGTTGAGGGGTGGAGATGATGTAGTTAATTATTCCTTGCCCACGAACATTCGACCAGCCATCAGAGATGATTGCAATACAGTCTGCTTTCTCTATGATTTGCTTGACCTTCACTTGAACTCTGTTGAACTCTGCATCCAGCAAATGAGTAGATAAAGCATGTCTGGTTGGAGGGGTGTATGCTGGGTGAAGAACATTCGGAAATCTCTTCCAATACACATTACCTGTGAGCATCAGAGGTGAAGCAGTTACATACACAGCTCGAGCAAGACATTCATCAGCATTTATCTAACTACGTTCCTCTATTGAGTCAACAAAAACTTCTGATTCCAGGATGACCATGAGCTGTTGAATTGATAAGGTGTCTGATTCATCATTTTCACCTCGAATAGAAGTAGAGGGACTTTTGTCAGAAGTTGCTTGGTGTGAGCGCTAAGGGAACTTTATGCACCTGGCCAGATGATTCTGCATCTTTGTTGCATTCTTCACATATGATTTGGCACAGTATTTGCAAATGTACACAGCTTTTCCTTCTACATTAGCTGCCGTGAAATGTCTCCACATATCAGATAGTGCCCGTGACATTTTCCTGTAAAAAATGAGTAAAAATAAATAAATACAATTCCATGTACAGATATATAGTTAAGCAGTTATATTAAACAACTCCTTTGTCAGATAAATGTTTAAAAAGAAACATGTATGGAATCAGGTGAATTAACACTCCTCAGTTAGCAGGCTCAAGCAAGCTAAAACCTACATGGTAGAAAAAACTAACTAGCAGAAATTGTTAACAAGTTAGAAATGWTTTAAATACACTTTGCTGTAGGCTACTATTTACTAGTTAACAAAATATCATGTATGTCACATAAAATATATTCACCCCACCCAGTATTCTAATCAAATCTTACCAGAAAGCATGTAGTCCTTGGCTCAGACAGTGRAGTAGTGTGGGCTCAATAGCATCTCATTAGTGTGCAAGATCTTGAGAATCAGCTGTACATGTGATGGAAGAGTGCACTGCACATGTGATGGAAGAATGCACTGTGTATGCAGAGGYTTGCAATTCCATTGAATTGGGGATAGTTTAACCAAAATATGCCACAAGACCTAGAATTGTCTTATGTGTATACCACAAAAAAAGATTCACTGTTATAAGCTAACTTTTTGGAGGAATTTAAGCTAAATTCCCCAAATTCCCGGGCTTAACTTCCAATTGAAAATCTTCGAAACATTSCGGAAACTTACCGGAAAGTTTCCGACCCTTTGCAACCCTAGTTGTGACTGACTGGGCTGACACACAATGAAAGTCTGATAATCAGAGATTGATTCATAACATGTTAGACAAGTTTCAACACCTTTACTGAAAACATTACATTGCCTTTCAACATCGCTATTCAAGATAGTAAACTAGAATGAACAGTATCATAGTAACCCTTGCCCCTTGCGGGAGACTACTGTACAGCTCTGTGATTCATTGCCTCTACAGCAGAGATCATCAACTAGATTCAAACGCGGGACGATTGTTTCTTGAGCAGATAGTCAGGGGACCGAAACATAATTACAAATAATTTGTAGACTGCAAAACAGATATKAAATTTGACTAAAACATAATAATTTCAAACCTTGATTACATTTGTATACTATCACGTATCTGTCTATTGTGCATGGGAATACTTTGGAACAGATCTCCAAAAGGAAAATCAATTGGAGCTGATTTGCTTGTGTTTATATAGTATTTTATGTCCAACAATAAAATGTCATAAAAAATAATWATTATATTATATTCTTTGCTCAGAAAACTTGGGGAGCCAAATAAAAATCACACCCGGGCCACCCTGCCGTACAGTATAWGATCCCAAGTCAACGGATATGTGTTCAGAGTAAGGGCCTGCAGTTACATTCCTCATACAGTCCTGAACTGTGGCTCTTACTGTCATACGGGGGTGTCCCAAATTCTCTATATAGTGCATTACTTTAGACCAGGGTCCCTACATAGGGAATAGGGTACCGTTTGGGACGCATCCTGAGAGAGGGTGTGGGAGAGATGTGAGAGGTGTAACCTGACACTGAAGGAAGATAGCCAGTGTCTATTTGTATTCACAGTTTGTCMACTGTTATATTAACAGAGGCAAGCCGCAGCCTGATCTCAAGGAGATCCRGTAAAAAGAAGAGCAAATTGACTCAACTGTATGAAACAGCCCCTGGACAAGGCAAGCATGAGCAGAAGATACTTAACTACTGTACTGCTATATAGTACCTATTATGCTACGTAGCTCCAACTGTTCCTTCCTATAGTAGGAGAGTCTAGACCAGAGAACATAGCCTTGTATTAGCCTATGTCATGTTTTTAAAAAGATAGATCCTGGTCTATGTTTGCTAGAGGTGAGTCAGAAATGAATTAGCACTGCTGAGTGACTCACACACAAAAATGAATCCCCCGTTATAATGGAAAATGGTTGATAATCCAAAAGGTTACATGGGCGAGCCAGAACAACACCTGCATCCTGATGGGGATGTCAAACTGACAATAACAGTGGTGTCAAATAGTATACCAGTTCAAAATCCTCCAGCGTTGTTCTCACTGCAATGATAAGGCCTAACTGTTCATTACCCTAGCCCCCTTTCTAGTCCAACCTTTTTCATGTTGAAACAGAGACTGTGGTATTGGTTACTTACAGCCAATAAAGACTGTTTATAAATACTGAAAACATGGAGCCATGGTGCTTATACATGTCTGTCTGTGTGTGTGTGTGTGTGTGTGTACGCACTACGCCTATACCCTGAGCCTCAAGCAAATGACTCAAAGACAAATGGTCAATGACAGTGACAGTGGCACCAGTTTATGACCATATAGTGTATGTTCGAACTGCTTGCTCACTACAAATGTTGGCTCAGATGATGAAATGTTTATGAACAGCGATGAAATGAGCCATATTTTTTGTGCTTTCTTCTCAACTCTATGTGCATATTTCTATCTCCTAACTTGAGGCGTAAAATTACTATGTAGGCCTATTATGACAAACCCTTTGATATTGCCATTYAACTTCCAATAATATCCTTTGTCATTCTGAATAAAAAAGTAGGTCTAAACAATTCATAGATGGCCATAAAACCAGACAAATAATGGAGACAGGTCTATGTGTGAAATAAGCTATCCTGAGGGAAACATGTTGCTGCCCAATGGTCAAAGTGACCATGTCGTGGTTGCAGCAGTTCAGTCATAACTCAACATACCTGGTTCCTTCTTGCTCCCCTTCCCTCCGTCTCTGTTCTTCTTCAGCACTGCCTTGAACATGGTCTGATTCTTGGAATCCTCTCACTCTCCCCCTGCAAAAACACAACATTTTGACACTCAGAGAGAGCCGAACAGGCAGAGAGTGAGTGAGCGAGTCTACAGAAACTTTACACGCTGATGATAACGCATCCTGCATTTCATACACTCTTCTCCTGACACTCCTCTGAGATTTTTCCCACAGCGCTCCCAATCCGGCAGGTCATCTCTAGAGGGCCGACCACAGAAAGAATGATCTAATAATTAAATGGAACGGGCAAGGTCTGCTATCTTGTTTTGCAGGAAAATAGTTTGTCAGATTCTCCACATTCCACATCTAAATTGATGCTGCTGAACTTGGTCCTTCTCGCTCACTTTTCACGAAATMTCTAACATTTGGATATATTCACTGAATCTTTAGAATCATAGTCTAGTGGCACGTACAGTGCATTTGGAAAGCATTCAGACCCCTTCACTTTTTCCACATTTTGTTACATTACAGCCTTATTCTACAGCCTTATTCTAGGTTGGATGGGGAGCGTCACAGCACAGCTATTTTCAGGTCTCTCCAGAGATGTTTGGTCAGGTTCAAGCCCGGGCTCGGGCTGGGCCACTCAAGGACATTCAGAGACTTGTCCCGAAGCCACTCCTGCSTTGTCTTGGCTGTATGCTTGGGGTTGTTGTCCTGTTGGAAGGTGAATCTTTGCCCCAGTCTGAGGTCTTGAGCGCTCTGGAGCAGGCTTTCATCAAGGATCTCTCTGTACTTTGCTCCATTCATCTTTCCCTCGATCCTGACTAGTCTCCCATTCCCTGCKGCTGGAAAACATCCCCACAGCATGATGCTGCCACCACCATGCTTCACAGTAGAGATGGTGCCAGGTTTCCTCCAGACTTAACGCTTGGCATTCAGGCCAAAAAGTTCAATCTTGGTTTCATCAGACCAGAGAATCTTGTTTCTAATGGTCTGAGAGTCCTTTAGGTGCCTTTTGGCAAACTACAAGAGGGCTGTCATGTGCCTTTTACTGAGGTGGCTTCCATCTGGCAACTCTACCATAAAGGTCTGATTGGTGGAGTTCTGCAGAGATGGTTGTCCTTCTGGAAGGTTTCCCATCTTCACAGAGGATCTCTGGAGCTCTGTCAGAGTGACCATTGGGTTCTTGATTACCTCCCTGACCAAGGCCTTTCTTCCAAGATTGCTCAGTTTGGCCGGGTGGCCAGCTCTAGGAAGGGTCTTGGTGGTTCCAAACTTCTTCCATTCAAGAATGATGGAGCCCACTGTGTTCTTGGGGACCTTCAATGCTGCAGAAATGTTTTGGTACCCTTATCCAGATCTGTGCCTCGACACAATCCTGTCTTGGAGCTCTACAGACAATTCCTTCAACCTCATGGCTTGGTTTTTGCTCAGACATGCACTGTCAACTGTTGGACCTTATATAGACAGGTGCCTTTCCAAATCTTGTCCAATCAATTGAATTTAGCACAGGTGCACTCCAATCAAGTTGTAGAAACATCTCAAGGATGATTAATGGAAACAGGATGCACCGGAGCTCAATTTCGAGTCTCATAGCAAAGGGTCTGAATACTTATGTAAATAAGGTATTTCTGTTTATATTTTTAATAGATTTGCAAACATTTCTAAAAACCTGTTTTCACTTTGTCTGTATGGGATATTATGTGTAGATTGATGAGAAAAGGGAAGGGGTCTGAATACTTTCAGAATACAGTGCATGCTGGTAACTTGAAGTAATATAGCTAGGTAAAAGAACCTTGGTGAATTGCATTTTGTTGTGATTTATGTTCTGCGATTCAAACATCTATTACTTTAAAAAACAGGAGTGTTACTGTTCTGGTTGGCCATTTTCTTGCATTCACAGTACAATGCAGTCCCAAATTAGAGCCCAAACTATTAACCACCCTGATTTTGTCAACACCTCATATATTGTTTTTCTTCACTCTTCACTTCCTAATAGCTGAATACATTGTGCTGAATTTGGCACTCTACTTATAGAACCAGCACATTATTCACCATGGAGATGGAGAGCAGAGGCCCTGCCAAATATGGCCGTCTTTTTGCACACAGGACATAGGCTGCAAGAAGCCAGAATCTGGGCCATCAGTAAGCTAGCCTGGGGCCCAGGGGCCCAGGGGCTCCACTTAGATCTCCACTGGCTCCTGGAGATGTGGAGGAAAAAACTATTGTTTTTCATTAGCAGGGAGGCCTTCCGAGACACATCGATCCAAGCCCTCAGTTGAGATGATGTGCACTAGCCCTCTTTTGACAGGCTAATGGGGGTGAATGATGAAAGATGGGGGGGCACGACAGTTACCTTGCTGGATCTGTACCACACAGCTTCTTCAAAACAGGCATAACAAGCCTTTTCACTCAATATTTTTCTAAGGCACAATTGAACTGCATTATCCATCTGAAAGCATATTGGGTGGGAATATACTGGGACTAGCCTAAATCTGTCTAGACAAACAAACTGTACAACGTCAGAACACTAAAACAAAAGACAGAGGATCAGTGAGGCCAAGAAAAGCACACACAACACTCACCTTCAAAATACACATTCATGACTAGCCTATTCATTGAATTATAATGAAGGTCCATCACCTTCAGTCTGACTACACCCAGAGAGTAGCCTATTAAAACAGGTAACAGTCTAAACTAGAGGTCGACCGATTTATCGGAATGGCCGATTAATTAGGGCCGATTTCAAGTTTTCATAACAATCGGAAATCGGTATTTTTGGACACCGATTTGGCCGATTTAAAAAAAAACATTTTTTTTTTTTTTTTTTTTACACCTTTATTTAACTAGGCAAGTCAGTTAAGAACACGTTCTTATTTTCAATGACGGCCTAGGAACGGTGGGTTAACTGCCTTGTTCAGGGGCAGAACGACAGATTTTTACCTTGTCAGCTCGGGGATTCAATCTTGCAACCTTACAGTTAACTAGTCCAACGCTCTAACGACCTGCCTCTCATTGCACTCCACGAGGAGCCTGCCTGTTACGCGAATGCAGTAAGAAGCCAAGGTAAGTTGCTAGCTAGCATTATACTTATCTTATAAAAAACAATCAATCAATCAATCATAATCACTAGTTAACTACACATGGTTGATGATATTACTAGTTTATCTAGCGTGTCCTGCGTTGCATATAATCGATGCGGTGCGCATTCACCGGAAAAGGACTGTCGTTGCTCCAACGTGTACCTAACCATAAACATCAATGCCTTTCTTAAAATCAATACACAGAAGTATATATTTTTAAACCTGCATATTTAGCTAAAAGAAATCCAGGTTAGCAGGCAATATTAACCATGTGAAATTGTGTCACTTCTCTTGCGTTCATTGCACACAGAGTCAGGGTATATGCGATAATAATAAACGTTTTGTTTTCGAAATGATAGTTTCCGGATTCGACCATATTAATGACCAAAGGCTCGTATTTCTGTGTGTTATTATGTTATAATTAAGTCTATGATTTGATATTGAATAGAGCAGTCTGACTGAGCGATGGTAGGCAGCAGCATGCTCGTAAGCATTCATTCAAACAGCACTTTRGTGCGTTTTGCCAGCAGCTCTTCACTGTGCTTCAAGCATTGCGCTGTTTATGACTTCAAGCCTATCAACTCCCGAGATTAGGCTGGTGTAACCGATGTGAAATGGCTAGCTAGTTAGCGGGGTGCGCGCTAATAGCGTTTCAAACGTCACTCGCTCTGAGACTTGGAGTAGTTGTTCCCCTTGCTCTGCATGGGTAACGCTGCTTCGAGGGTGGCTGTTGTCGATGTGTTCCTCGTCCGAGCCCAGGTAGGAGCGAGGAGAGGGACGGAAGCTATACTGTTACACTGGCAATGCTAAAGTGCCTATAAGAACATCCAATAGTCAAAGGTATATGGAATACAAATGGTATAGAGAGAAAAAGTCCTATAAATACTATATTAACTACAACCTAAAACCTCTTACCTTGGAATATTGAAGTCTCATGTTAAAAGGAACCACCAGCTTTCATATGTTCTCATGTTCTGAGCAAGGAACTTAAACGTTAGCTTTTTTACATGGCACATATTGCACTTTTACTTTCTTCTCCAACACTTTGTTTTTGCATTATTTAAACCAAATTGAGCATGTTTCATTATTTATTTGAGGCTAAATTGATTTTTATTGATGTATTATATTAAGTTAAAATAAGTGTTCATTCAGTATTGTTGTAATTGTCATTATTACAAATAAATAAATAAAAACCGGCCGATTAATCGGTATCGACCTTTTTTTGTCCTCCAATAATCGGTATCGGCGTTGAAAAATCATAATCGGTCGACCTCTAGTCTAAACCCTGTCAAAGACGGGACAGGGTGTCACGCCCTGACCATAGTTTGCGTTGTATGTTTCTATGTTTTGTTTGGTCAGGGTGTGATCTGAGTGGGCATTCTATGTTGTATGTCTAGTTTGTCTGTTTCTATGTGTTTGGCCTGATATGGTTCTCAATCAGAGGCAGGTGTTAGTCGTTGTCTCTGATTGGGAACCATATTTAGGTAGCCTGTTTTGTATTGTGGGTTGTGGGTGATTGTTCCTGTTCGTGTGTTCCTGTGTTTAGTGTTCACTATTTCGGGACTGTTGCGTCTTCGTTTATTTTGTCAGTTTATAGTTTTTTTTCTTTATTGAAAGTATTCTAAATAAATATGAATACTCACCACGCTGCGTATTGGTCCGATATCTCCTACTCCTCCTCAGACGAAGAACGTGACACAGGGGTTCTACTAAGCTATATGGAATTGTATTAAGGTCATACCAGGTATCATTTTCACTCCAGCATATCAGTGCTGGAGGCGTCACTACAGACACCCTGGTTTGATTCCAGGCTGTATCGCAACTGGCCGTGATTGGGAGTCCCATAGGGCGACGCACAATTGGCCCAGCGTCGTCCGGGTTTGGCCGGTGTKGGCCGTCTTTGTAAATAAGAATTTGTTCTCAACTGATTTGCCTAGTTAAATAAAGGTTAAATAATTTGTTTTATTACCGCTATTAGCCTATAGAAATGCATTCAATAACAAATTCACTACATGGAACAACAGATAGTTCACCCCAAAATCTAAAGGATGTTTGCTCTGAGAGATATAAGGAAGATGAGGAAACAATTGTTTATTTTTTTTGTTACATATATTTAACCCCTTATTTTGGGAATTTAACAGTCTCAATATATACTTCCATACATTTTTTCACCTTCAGACAAGTCTTTTGAGGCATGTGGGCGTCCTGGAGCAAAACAACTAGGGCTGTCCCCGACWAAAAAAAATCTTTGTCGACCAAGAGTCATCTGTTCTTTCGACCAATCGATTGGTGTAAACCATCAGACAAGCTCAGTGCTTACATCAGACAAGCTCAGTGCATATGGTTTATTTGATTAAAACACATAATGCTCAGTGACTTTCAACCTGGCCCCGTCATAGGATGCCACCTTTCCTACAAATCAGTTCGTCAAATTTCTGCCCTGCTAGAGCTGCCAAAGTCAACTGTATGTGCTTGTACTGTAAAGTGGGAACGTCTAGGAGCAACAGGGGCTCAGCCGTGAAGTGGTAGGCCACACAAGCACACGGAGCACGTAGCGTGAAAAAATTATCTGTCCTCGGTCGCAACACTCACTACCGACTTCCAAACACCTTGGGGATGAATTGGAACACCGACTGCGAGCCAGGCCTAATCGCCCAACATCAGTGCCCAAACTCACTAATGATCTTGCGGCTGAATGGAAGCAAGTCCCCACAGCAATGTTCAACATCTAGTGGAAAGCCTTCACAAAAGAGTGGAGGCTGTTATAGCAGCAAAGGGGGCGACCAATTTCAAATGAATACCCATGATTTTGTAATGAGATGTTTGACAAGCAGGTGTCCACATACTTTTGGTAATTTAGTGTATGTATATAGATTCAGTGCATTCAGAAAGTATCAGACCCCATTTTTTWAATTTTATTTATGTTACAGCCTTTTTCTAAAATCAATGAAATATTTTTTTCCCTCATCAATATACACACAATCCCACATAATGACAATACAAAAAACACTGTTAACAAATGTATAAAAAAAAAWATATATATATTTAAATAATGCAAATGGTGGTCACACCAGATACTGACTGGTTTTCTGATCCACACCCCTACCTTTTTTTAAGGTATTTGTGAACAACAGATGCATATCTGTATTGCCAGTCAAGTTCCTTATATGAACTGTAACTCATTAAAATCTTTGAAATTGTTGCATGATGCATTTCAATTTTTGTTCAGTGTATATAGTGCTATTTATTTATTTTTATGACCATTTCATTTTTTTTATATCCCTTAGTCCTGCATGTTGGAGCTCTGAGCCTAAGATTTTCATTGTACCCTGCAATCTCTGTACATGTGACTATTCAACACTCTGAATCTGAATTTTTTAAATTTCACTTTAAGTTCTGTCATTTTAATTCTATCTTTCATTGATTAGCCTGGATATCTCCTAATAACTTGCCACTCGGAGGCTCTAGCTCTATGACTGTAGCCTAGTGCCGGTTTGATGACTTGTAATTGGACGACAACAAGCTACACGCYCCACTCTTGTGAAAAGAAACAGCACCAGTAGCATAAATTATAAKATGTTCTCTCTTTGAGGGAACCACGATGTAGACCAGGGATCGGCAAATTTGATGGGGTGGGGGCCACAAAAAAACGGAACTCATCATGAGGGGCCGCAGTGGCTCGTGGGTCAAGGGCTGCACATGTTTACAATCACTGTATCCCACACATTCATTTGTACTGTGGCCAAGTTCAGAGCCAGGTGGACCACGCTAACGCTAATTGATGTAGAGGAGAGAAACACTACTACTCCTAATCCTAGATGCTAACTTTGCTCTAAGCTTGATTGCCATTAGGCCTACATTTTGGGTGAATTTCTGAGGCATCCAGAGTTCTATTGAAGGGCAGACTGGGCTTAAAGTTAAAGGTAGAGAGCAAGAGTTAGGATATATATAGGCTATATTCCCTGTCTTTATATCTCCCTGTGACATATGATCTATAAGAGTTAATGAAATCAACATGTGCCTCTTATAAGAACAAAGGGACAAAATCAACATTAAAAAACGKTAAGCTTTAGGTGGAAAAAAATTGTGACCTTTAAGAAAAACTAAAGAGCAGAGCATAGGCCTACAACATACAGGACGGCTAGGCACTAAGATTGATCTAACCCTCAGTTTGATAAGCCAATTGACTACCAACCAACCCATAACATTTAGAAGTTGGGATATTATCTTCTTTGGTCAAAGCCCCTGGAAAGGGCCTCTGTCAGAGCAGCACTGCCAAAGAAATACTGTGGCTGTCAGGCCTTTGTGGACACACTGAATTGAGGGGTAGACACTCAATTTTCACATTTGTTCTGAGGCACCGCAAAGCAAGCACCATTCCCAGAGCCACAGCCACCACTAGGCGTATGGTAGAGATTCCCAGGGACCACCACCAGTCAAATATATAGGCTATAGGCTGGAGGTACTGGGAATTGTCAATCACATTGACACACATAGGCCTACATAGACCTATAGACTACACATTCTCCCATAATTAAAAATATCAGGCTTAGGCCTAATTGTAAACATGTAAGAGGTTCTGGGCATGTCTAATCCGTGTTTGAACTGCAATTAATGACCTTTTAGGAAATTATGTGCAGAATTGCCTCACCTGCTGTACATCGCCCATATCACCTTATAAGTAGGCCTAGTAGTCACCTTTGGTGTAAGACAAGCTTAATCTAAGGGACGATCCTCGAATTCTATGATCCTATGACCCAATAGAAAACTATCCTTTCAGCTCGCAAAAAGTGGATACCAGATGGGTTCAAGTTATCATGTTGTAGCCTTTTCACTGGTCTCCCTTAATGGAGTTCACCACATACAGGTTGAGGGGAAGAAAGGAAAGTCTCACCTGCACAATGGCAAAGGCTGACATGTGCTTAATGGGGCCATCTATAAGACGGTCATCCGAGACGCTGGACTATATATATATAACGGAAGTGGGATTGTTTTCCTGATTGCCTTCGGGGCTGGTGCCATCGACACACAGGCATGTTTGAGTGTGGAGCTGCTTTGTACTCTGTGAGATGTCAGACAATGAAGAGAGCAACCTTCAGCATGACTTCCCCTGCAGCCTGTGGTCAGGTTCTTATTTACTGCTCTCCTGATAACGGCCATCGCCAGTCTTTTCATCCACTGATTCTACATGAATGATTCCTCTAAATTTCCCCCACCGCTGTTGTCATAGCGACAGTCGAAATTCACACCGGGCTGTCTATGACCTTTCAGTCATCTGAGAAAATAGACACTTTGCCAATAACAGTTTGTCAGATAAAGAATGCCTCTATGAAATGAGTTTTTATTTGTGGGAGATTGGGCAAATGTTCATTTCCAGCCTACATTTGACAGGTTAAAGATGATGGACATCTTATTACTGGCCATTTATACAGAAAGAGGAAATAGGCTGTTCTGAATTCAAAGCTCACTAAAACAATGAGAAGTGAACAACACAATCCTAAACCCTGGAAGAGGAAGTGAAGGAGCAGGTATGGAAGAATGGGTGGAAGCTGTCTCAGGCATTGTGCACAATGTCTGCCCTTCACACTGGAAGCCTACAGTATGTTATGAAAGGAGGAAATGACAATGAGCAACCCTTTTTTACATACCCAGTCCACGAGTTCCACTATGATTCATGCACATCCCAGCTCCAAAACACAACCAATGCTGTGCTGTCCACAAATATGAGAGGAAGGAGTGTGTGTCTGGCTGGCTGAGATTTACAACACAACAAAGCTATTTTATTCCTGTCAAATTTCCTGAAAGTGTCGCTTTAGGAAACAAGTCGTTGACATTCTTTTAAGGCAGTATCAATAAAGTTGTTAATTAACTCTTCACTGGCCATATTTGCTTCCTTCTTGTACCGCAAAGGCAATGTTSAACAAATACAGCTGAAGTCAGAAGTTTACATACACCTAGCCAAATACATTTAAACTCAGTTTTTCACAATTCCTGACATTTAATCCTTGTAAGAATTCCCTGTTTCAGGTCACTTATAATAAAGTGGTGATCCTAAGAATGTGAAATGTCAGAATAATAGTAGAGAGAATGATTTATTCAGCTTTTATTTCTCTCATCACATTCCCAGTGGGGCGAAGTTTACATACACTCAATTAGTATTTGGAAGCATTGCCTTTAAACTGTTTAACTTGGGTTAAAGTTTGGGTAGGTCTCACAAGCTTCCACAATAAGTTGGGTGATTTGGCCTTCGTCCTGACAGAGCTTGTGGTAACTGAGTCAGGTTTGTAGCCTCCATTGTCCTCCTCATTGCCGTCTATTTTGTGAAGTGCACTGGTCCCTCCTGCAGCAAGACCCCCACAACATGATGCTGCCACCTGTCTTATCTCTCTTTG
>NC_036839.1:12893504-12927711 GCF_002910315.2 Salvelinus sp. IW2-2015 | reverse complement strand
ACATGGGTCTGTGGTACCTCTATGTGGGCCTGTAGCACATCATACAGTCTAGAGACCGAACCTTTTGAATGGGTTTGACAAGATCAAGCTATCTAATGTAGGCTATTTGGTCTTCATGCCAATACGGTGGATAATGTGTCCTTAAGAAATTCCTGATTTGGAGGTATCTGAAAAAATGTGGTTGTTGGCATGTTGAACTTTCCCGTAATTGTTGAAATGAAGCTAACTGACCATCTATGTAATAGGATTACCAATTGTTGTGAGCCCCTTCTCCCTCCACTGTGAAAACACCACATCATCCAACTGCACGCGTGGAAAGCATTCGCATCAGGCCAAATTGGGCTTCTATGTAACAGTGGGTATCTAAGCAAAATACCGTAATCTGTTTCCAGATCCTAAAGCGTATGACAAATGACTGGATTAGATGCATAGGAATCACTTTGACACCATTCTTCCACTGCAAACCCAACCCATTCCCCAGTGTTTTTACATTGCTATCATTGTATTTCTTCCACCATGGCCTTTTTGATATATTTTGATTGATATTATATATTATGATTTGGTTGCTCTTCTCACCTCCCTTATCTCACCTCACTTGCTCACATTGTATATAGACTTATTTTTCACTGTATTATTGACTGTATGTTTGTTTTACTCCATGTGTAACTATGTGTTGTTGTATGTGTCGAACTGCTTTGCTTTATCTTGGCCAGGTCGCAATTGTAAATGAGAACGTGTTCTCAACTTGCCTACCTGGTTAAATAAAGGTGAAATAAAAAAATAAAAAATAAAAATAAGTGTATTTTTTCACATATGATGGGCTATTAACAAGTGCAGGGAGTGAGGAACGTTGACAGGAGGCCTGCTCAATCAAAAGCCATGAAGGCATATCCTTCTGTCTCATCGCACGTAAACTTTCCCTCCAGAAAGACACAATGTTCAGATTAGCAGCCCAATAATACCGGTTGAAGTGAGGAAGGCCAAAGCCTCCCTCTATCTTGTACTTGCATAAATGCTTCTTTGAAATTCTGGCTGCCTTGTTATCCCATAAAAATMGAGTTACTATTGAATCCAGTTTCTTAAAATAGCTTTGTGGTATTTAAAAAAATTAGACATTGGAAGAGGTAAAGAAACCTGGGTAGGACAACCATTTTAATAGCGTTTATACGACCAACCAAGGAAATAGGCAGAGTTTTCCAAAAATCTATATTTTGTTTAAGCTGATATATTTTCATGTCCCAATTCGCTTTCAATAGCTGATCAAGGTGTCTTGTCACTACAATGCCAAGGCTTGTCCCTCACTGTTCTAAACGGGGTAGATTGCAGAAATTGCATATCCACAGGCCGTGACATTGGCATCAACTCACGTTTTTGCCAGTTTATCTTGTAYCCAGAGAAGGAGCCGAATGTGTTCATCAAGTTAAGTAAGGGTGGAATAGAAGTTTTAGGCTTGGACAAAAACAAAAGAACATCGTCTGCATATAGGGAKATTTTGTGCTGTGTGTCTTTTATTTTAACAGAAGCTATATCGGCACATGCCCGAATGCGAGTAGTAAGGGGTTCCATGGCTATAGCGAAGAGAGCAGGCGAAATAGGGCACCCCTGTCGGCACCCCTTGAACAGGCGGAATGACTGCGACATTTCCTGATTGGTTACCATGGACGCCATTGGGTGTGCATAAATAATTCTTATCCAATTAATAAATTCCTTTCCAAACCAGAAATGCTCCAGAACCGACATCATATACTTCCACTCAATCTGATCAAACGCCTTCTCTGCATCAAGAGCTATTACCACTGCCTCAACCTTATGATCATGATACATTACGTTGAAAAGGCGTCTCAAATTGTAGTATATATGTCGGCCCGGGATAAAACCTGTCTGGTCAGAGTGTATGATGTCGGAAATATATTTTTTCAATCGGTTTGCCAATATCTTTGTCAACACCTTGTTTTCTATGGGGAGTAACGACACGGGGCGATACGACAACATCTCCATGGAATCTCTATCTTTTTTCAAGATCAGTGCTATTGTAGCCTCATACAGTGTTTGCGGGAGTTTGGCATTTTCTTTGGATTGTTTAAATATTCGCAACATAAGTGGAGATAGACTGGCGCAGTACTTCTTATAGAATTCTATTACATATCCATCGGGCCCAGGGGCCTTGCTGTTTGGAAATTGTGCTATCGCTGTGTTAATTTCCTCTAAAGTTATCCCTGCATCGAGTGCAGCAGCTGCCCCCCTGTCTAGTTTAGGAAGTTCTGTCACGAACGACGTAGTGAGGAGACCAAGGCGCAGCGTGATTATAATACATCTTCCTTTTTAATAAAGACGAATACTGAACAAACTATACAAAATGAACGTGACCGCTATAAGAAACGAGTGCAGACATGCAACATCACATAGACAATAACCCACAAAACCAAAATGYAAATGGCAACCTAAATAGGATCCCCAATCAGAGACAACGATAAACAGCTGTCTCTGATTGGGAACCAATCCAGGCCACCATAGACCTACATTACCTAAACAATCCCAAAACCCCATAGATATACAAAAAACCCTAGACAAGCCAAAAACACCCATACCACCCTCGTCACACCCTGACCTAACAAAAATAATAAAGAAAACAAAGATAACTAAGGTCAGGGCGTGACAAGTTCACATTCAGCGAGAAAGCGTTCCATAGTTTGTGGATCAGTAGCATCGCATTTTGATTGGTATAGCTCTGAGTAAAACTGCGCAAAGCATTTATTAATATCCTGCGGATCTGTTACTATTTTACCCTTCTTGTCTTTTATTTTGTGAATAGCTCTAGATGCCTGTACATGCCTTGCTGTCTTGCTAATAATTTATGTGGTTTGTCACCCAGTTCAAAATAACTTTGTTGCGTTGCAAGTAAAGAGCCCACACGTTTCGAAAGGATGGTATTGTATTCATATTTGATCTTCTCAAGGACTGTATACGAGGAATTCGTCCTAAAAACATTCTCCTGTTCCCCTAACTCTCTTTCAATTTCTCTCAGCCTAGTATTAGCACGTTTCTTCCTCTCTGATGTATAAGAAATCATGTAACCTCTAATCACAGCCTTTAGAGATTCCCAAAGGGTGGAGTCGTCCACATCCCCCGTGTCGTTAGTTCCGGGGAAAAGGGCAATCTGCTCCTTCAAATACTGACAAAAAGCCTCATCTTTCAACAGGTATGCGTCTAAGCGCCACGGTCACCGACCTGTCGACATATTGTCGAGTTTCAGCACCATGGACAGAYGAGAGTGGTCCGTAATTAGAATAGAGTGATAGGTAACCGACTCAGCTGCTGAAATTAGTTTGGAGTCCAACAAAAAATAGTCAATTCTGGAATATGATTTATGAACTGATGAAAAGAAAGAATAATCCTTGTCTGTTGGGTTCGTCAGTCTCCAAATATCGACAATGTTAAGGTTTGTCATCAATATATTTAGACAGACACTGGCATTTGATTGTTGAAGTGACCTTGATAGCTGTTTAAAAGAGGATCTAAAAGAGGATCTAACGTACAGTTAAAGTCACCTCCAACAATAACACTTGTATCTGAGATATTTGGTATGGCCTTAAATACCCTTTGAAAAAATAATGGATCATCGAAGTTGGGTCCATATAAATTGACCAAGGTTATTGGTTTCGAATTCAGTGTACCAGCCACAATAATATAACGACCATTAGGATCTGAAATCGAGGATGAGTAAACAAAAGGAATGTTTTTCCTTATCAGGATTGCTACCCCTCTCGCTTTTGCATCAAAGTTAGACTGGTATATCTGACCGATCCAGCCGACTCGTAGCTTGGCCTGAGCGGAGTGTTTAATATGAGTTTCTTGAAGAAGCACTATGTCAGCACCCAGTGATTTAAGATGAGGAAAAACCTTAGCTCGTTTCACGACATGCCCTAACAGTGCCATTACAGTTCCAGCTGACTATCTTTATTCCACCTGGTCTACTCTGTGCTCTGTCACTATGTGGCATTTCTTATTTTAGAGCAAATTGTTGCTGTCATACAAAACCCAGAAGAAAAACGTCCCGCCGTGCGGGAGCTTGTCATGCCACTTGTATTAATAAACGTGAACATAAAACACAGACCCCATCCCCCCTCCCGTCCCTCCACCCGTCCCTTTACTGAGTGACTTCCCCAAACGAAGCACTCCTTGGCTAAAACACACACCTTAGGGTGTCTAGACATACAGCTTGAACTAACTCGTCGTCTATAGATGCTCCGCATATAAACTAATATTAAATAACACTTAACTCTCACGTTAGGGGGTGAGTGGCGCTAAAACATGATATGCTAAACAATMCTATATTAGCCACAARATCTCAKSTATCATATAAGTCCCAATTTCTGATCTTCTGATCGAAAAGACATAGGCCGGAAATTCAAACACATTCCTAGCCTGTATTTGGCCATTTCGCCGGCTGACACAGCCGTTCTGTATCCTCAGCCAGGGAGCTTGCTTGTCAAGAACAGATCGGCCTCTTTTGGGTTGTCAAACGTACGTGTTGATCCCTCGACTGTCACCTTAAACCGGGCTGGGAAGAGGAATCCATATCGGAAGTTGGCTGCCCTGCATTTGTTGCGTTCTCATCATACTCTTTCCGTTGGTTCCTCACCTCCAAGGTAAGATCTGGGTAGAAAGACACCCTGGCTCCGTTGTAGTTAAGGGGGAACTTTTGACTAGCCAGCTTGAGGATGAGATCCCTGGTCTGGGGATAGTGCAGCCGTACAATGAATGGCCTTGGTGGCCCGCCCTTGGCCGGCTTCGTTGCCTGAGATCTGTGTGCGCGGTCAATCAGGATGGCCGTTTTGAAGTGTTCACTCCCCAGCAATGCCAGTATCAGCTCAGAGACAAATTCAGTGGGTTTCCCTTTCTCAGTATCCTCCTGGATCCCACATATTCGGATGTTCTGGCGTCTTGAATGCGACTCGAGCATTTCCAGTCGGGCTTTCAGGGTTTTGTTGTCATTTTTGAGCGTTGCGCACTGTTTCTCTATGTCCTGTAGCCTGGCCTCGTGATCGACTGTCGTCTGCTCAACCTCATGCACCCTTCCCTTAGTTGCCTTCACAGTTTCAGCCAAAGTCCCAATACTCTTTGAGATATCAGCCAACCTTGTGTCCACCTTCTTGCTTAGTGAGTTTATGGCAGCCAGTATGTCACTTTGAGTAGGAATCTGTGGGGAACTCTTGGAAGCTAGCCTCTTCAGCTAYCTCCTCGTGGGTCGGCGACGTTGAAATTGGTTCGTTGTCTATCTCATTCKAATTATCTTGTTTAGCGCCCCCTTTTTTGGTGCCTTTTCCCTTTGTCATATTTGTTTGAAGTTATAGGTTGTGAGAGGTTAAGATAAATACTAATTTGTTTCAAAATAGAGCGGAGCTCTAGCAAAGCACGTCTACTACATAGCACGCTCTCTAGCGCCCCCAAACTATAGTTTGTTAACAAGAAATGTGTGGAGTGGTTGAAAAAATGTATGACTCCAACCTAAGTGTATGTAAACTTCCGACTTGTATGTATGTAAACTTCCGTCAACTGTACTATACTAGCATTTCGGTTAACAAAGTTAATGTGGTTAGACCTTTGAAGTAGCCTACACAACSCTGTCACATGGAGAGGTCTGACATCAATGTCTTCTTAATGCCTGCATAGGCTAATTCAAGTTGTGTGCAAACTTTTTCTGCCCTGCAGATTGCACACAGGTCACACCATGACCATGATAGGATGCATCCATCTTAAAGCCACATGACTGGTGGTGTAATGGGAGGATTTAGGCTAGAACTGTTATAATACAAAATAGTTTAACTGTAGGAGTTCCTGTCTGGCGCCACTTATGTTGCATGTCTATGTACGGTAGTTTACCTTGGAAATAAACACGCTTGGAGCAGTGTGTTCTTATAGACGGGTTGGATGTTTAGCAACAAAACCGATGTGTGCGCAACTATGGGGCAAAATGGGTTGGCTTAGATTGTTGATATAGCATTACATTTGTTGGTTAGCTAGCTAGCAATTTTTTGTCATATTAGCATAGACAAGACATCAGTCAAAACACCAAAACAAGACATGGTATCAAGAACAAGATCAAACAAGCTGAAACGAGACACTTATGATTCACCACATGCAGTTTCTTGTCATTGTTGATAGCTACCTGGCCATACAGAGCCATAACATCACAAGGCCTTCTGCCCATTCGAAGTGTGCTCATCGTTTTCATGACATTGTCAGCTAACCAATTATAAACTTTGGAAGATACTGAGAAAATAGCCTGACATTCTCTGAGATCGTATGATTATTCACCTTGCCTTTAGGGCAGAAATTTGGTCATGCTGTCACAAGCAGATTCAAATACAATTTACAGCAGTGACTAGGGGCAAGTAACCCAATTTTTCTTCTAGAATGAATGTCCACATTGCTTATGTTGAAATCAAAAAAGATGACAAGTCTAATCTACTCATTAGCGAGCTCGTATTTTACCCAGGAGAACTGTTATTGAAAAGAGTTCCAATTTTCAGATCATTTTGAGAGAAAGCTGACTCCATACTGCTAATGTGATTTTTGGGGCATAAACTTCCACCTTGAAATTGCCACTGCGTAGTCCGCAGTCAAGAGTGTGAGATTTTGTTCCCTATCCAAGCTTCCCAACATCACTGAAGAGTTGAGACATGTTTTTGAAGGCCGATCATTACTCAGAATTTACAGTTGTACCTGGGGCTGTGGAGTCAACCTGACATGTCTATCCTTTAGACATTGGCAGACAAGACATTGCTCATCCCTCCCTTACCCAACATGCTACACCTCACCTCGTTCATCAGTTAAACAACATTACCTTACACATGGCCTCCATAGAAAAACACATTTCACATCAGAGATTACCATCTCTCTTCATGAGGAGCCAAAGTGTTTCAAAAAAGATCTGCCTCAAATATCAGCAGTGAGCTCATGAAGGCCTAGTTCACATATATCTAGATCTTGTAAACTGATCTGATTGTGAGAATGATATCTAGCTATGAGTTACTAGTTGCCAGCCTCAGCCTGCCCACATCTATTTAAAATCTGTATCAGGTTTATTGTATTGAACATCACTTGACTAGGAACACTCTCAAACCGAACAAAAATCCATTAATATGTTACGAATCGCTGATTAACTAATTTCTTGCTCATATTATATTCTACCTTCCGAAAATACCTCATCTTTTGTGACAACTGATGTGTCCTCTCCTTCAGTGTCGAACTAAGCATGTAACTGTGTTGACAGTCACTTAACTACATGTCATTTTGCATGCCGAACAACCCCAGGCAATATCAGTAGCCAGGTCAAACTGCGGACTGTGCCCAGCTTTGCACGCTGACCAATGTGAGGTAGGCGGCCTGCACATCTGCCCTGCACCTTCAGCATTCAAATGCTAAAATGGCTTGCGCTATATTATGCTTTATTAGTTGAATGACAACCTATGTAATTTCAGGGTAGGGWTAGGCATTTAATATGATTTCACAATTTTTGGGGATATCTGGATAGTCGAAATACATGTTATAGTCAAAATACATGTGTTTTAAATGACTTTTTTTCTTCAATGGAGACTTGCCTGCTTGACTCGAGAGCGCTGGTGCGCTGCGCTGCGCTCTGCTTGTTTCAGCAAAAGAGTGGGGAGTGGCGAGAGAGGAGTAGTGTGCGTGTGTGTGTGTGACAGTCTGTCTGTGTGTGTGTGTGTGTGTGTGTGTGTGTGTGTGTGTGTGTGTGTGTGTGTGTGTGTGTGTGTGTGTGTGTGTGTGTGTGTGTGTGTGTGTGTGTGTGTGTGTGTGTGTGTGTGTGTGTGTGTGTGACAGTCTGTGTGTGTGGCACAGAGGGTGAGAGAGAAAGTTGAAAGAAAGTAGCCAAACTGACTCGACTAGTATATATATATAAGTATATATATAACCTATGGCTGCAACAAGTTTGTCTATAAAACCATCTGCTAGTGCCTGTCTTGACTACATCAAATCGTTGTAAAGWAGCTAGCTAGATTACTACCCACCACTGCGACCTGTATGCTCTCGTTGGCTGGTCCTCGCTTCATATTCGTCGCCAAACCCACTGGCTCCAGGGCCTCTATAAGGCTTTGCTAGGTAAAGCTCCGCCTTATCTCAGCTCACTGGTCACCATAGCAACACCCACCCGTAGCACGCGCTCCAGCAGGTATATTTCACTGGTCATCCCCAAAGCCAACACCTGCTTTGGCCGCCTTTCCTTCCAGTTCTCTGCTGCCAATGACTGGAACGAATTGCAAAAAATTACTGAAGTTGGAGACTTATATCTCCCTCACTAACTTTAAGCGTCAGCTGTCAGAGCAGCTTACCGATCGCTGCAGCTGTACACAGCCCATCTGTAAATAGCCCATCCAACCAACTACCTACCTCATCCCCATATTTGTTTTTSTTTTTCTGCTCTTTTGCACACCAGTATTTCTACTTGCACATCCTCATCTGCACATATATCACTCCAGTGTAAATTGCTAAATTGTAATTACTTCGCCACTATTTATTGCCTTACCTCCTTACTTCATTTGCTCACACTGTATACAGATTTTTCTATTGTGTTATTGACTGTACGTTTGTTTATCGCATGTGTAACTCTGTGTTGTTGTTTTTGTCGCACTGCTTTGCTTTATCTTGGCCAGGTCGCAATATTAATAAAGGTGAAATATTGTTTTTTTTAACGTAAATACAGTAGTCAGCTAAGTTAGCCAGCTAGCTAGCTAAAGTAGCAAGGCTAATTGAGGCTATTTTGCTGTGCTCCCTCCCGTCCTTGTCTACAACAACATCCTACCGGTTGGTTGATCATTGTAGCCTACTCCTCATTTAGCCAACTTCATTCCGTCATTTTTATTTCATTTTGCATTGATTAGAAATTTCCCACTTCGGCCTCCCGGGTGGCGCAGTGGTCTAGGGCACTGCATCGCAGTGCTAGCTGCGCCACCAGAGTCTCTGGGTTCGCGCCCAGGCTCTGTCGCAGCCGGCCGCGACCGGGAGGTCCGTGGGGCGACGCACAATTGGGCTAGCGTCGTCCGGGTTAGGGAGGGTTTGGCCGGTAGGGATATCCTTGTCTCATCGCGCTCCAGCGACTCCTGTGGCGGACCGGGCGCAGTGCGCGCTAACCAAGGGGGCCACGTGCACGGTGTTTCCTCCGACACATTGGTGCGGCTGGCTTCCGGGTTGGAGGCGCGCTGTGTTAAGAAGCTTGGTTGGGTTGTGCTTCGGAGGACGCGTGGCTTTCGACCTCCGTCTCTCCCGAGCCCGTACGGGAGTTGTAGCGATGAGACAAGATAGTAATTACTAGCGATTGGATACCACGAAAATTGGGGAGAAAAGGGGTTAAAAATTATTTWAAWTTTTTTTTAAATAAAATTTWAAAAAAGAAATCTCCCACTTCACTTGCTACACATGGAATCCTTTTGATTGACCGACAATAACAACAAGCTACGATAACAACAAGTTACACGTGTGAAACGTGTATAGGCTACCAGTGCCTTTTTTATGGTGCACACTCATAAAAACTGTCATAAAATAATTGTTTTATTAAAAAGTTGAATGTTATGGTCTATCCTTGTAGGCTACGTAGCAATGTCACACAGATCATTTAATTGAATTTTAGACAAAGCATTTTCATTGTTCAAAAAGCCACAAAAAAAATATCTAAAAAATTAATACTCTCCCAAGTAATCAAATACTAACTTCTATTCGGATATTTGAATAACCGTGTCCATCTCCATTTCAGGTGTTGTGTTAACGCTGGATTCTGATTCTGCTTTTTTTCCTGCAGAAAAGGAAAGATAAAATGCAAATAAACGCATTTTGTAAACGCAGATCTAAAATGGTTCTTATTGCAAATTCTGCTCGGCTTTAGTAAGGGTTCGCTCCAAATCATGAATGTAAAAGGACTAATTTCGTGCTTCAGTTGCACTTCTTCAACTCAGATGAAATATCTTTGCTCTTGTCATTGGATCACCAGATAGCTGATGTGTAGGCTACTTTTCTCCAGTGTAGTTTTCTCCAGTAGCAGATTAAAATGCTAGATTCATTTCAAGCAAAACATTAGGAAATGTAGCTGGCTACATTCTTTCTATGATAAACATTGGAAATATGGCCATGCATCGTTTTTACCTTTTCATTGTAAGCTAAAGGACTTACAGTGCCTTCAGAAAGTCTTTATACCCCTTCACTTTTTCCACATATAGTTGTGTTACAGCCTGAATTCAAAATACACACAATACCCCATAGTTACAAAGTGAAAACATAATTTTAGAATGTATTTAAAATGAAATACAGAAATATCTCATTTCAAATCAAATCAAATTGTATTGGTCACATACACATGGTTAGCAGATGTTAATGCGAGTGTAGCGAAATGCTTGTGCTTCTAGTTCCAACAGTGCAGTAATATCTAAAAAGTCATCTAACAATTCCCCAACAACTACCTAATACACACAAATCTAAAGGGGTGATTGAGAATATGTACATATAGTATATGGATGAGTGATGGCCGAGCGGCATAGGCAATGCGCAATAGATGGTATAAAATACCATGTTATATGAGTAATGTTATACATGTTATACATGTATACATGTTATACATATATGAGTAATGTTATACATGTTATATGAGTAATGTAAGATATGTAAACATTATTAAAGTGGCATTATTTAAAGTGGCATTTATTAAAGTGTTCAGTGATTGGGTCTCAATGTAGGCAGCAGCCTCTCTGAGTTAGTGATAGTTGCTTAACATTCTGATGACCTTGAGATAGAAGCTGTTTTTCAATCTCTCGGTCCCAGCTTTGATGCACCTGTACTGACCTCGCCTTCTGGATGATAGCGGTGTGAACAGGCAGTGGCTCGGGTGGTTATTGTCCTTGATGATCTTTTTGGCCTTCATGTGACATCGGGTGCTGTAGGTGTCATGGAGGGCAGGTAGTTTGCCCTAGGTGATGCGCTGTGCAGACTGTACCACCCTCTGGAGAGCCTTGCGGTTGAGGGCTGTGCAGTTGCCGTACCAGGCTGTGATACAGCCCGACAGGATGCTCTCGATTATGCATCTGTAAAGGTTTGTCAGGGTTTTGGATGACAAGCCAAATTTCTTCAGCCTCCTGAGGTTGAAGAGGCACTGTTGCACCTTCTTCACCACACTGTCTGTGTGGGTGGACCATTTCAGTTTGTCTGGAACTTAAAACTTTCCACCTTCTCCACTGCTGTCCCTTTGATGTGGATAGAGGGGTGCTCCCTCTGCTGTTTCCTGAAGTCCACGATCATCTCCGTTGAGTGAGAGGTTGTTTTCCTGACACCACAGTCCGAGTGCCCTGTAGGAAGCCTCGTCGTTGTTGGTGATCAAGCCCACTACTGTTGTGTCGTCTGCTAACTTGATGAAATACATAAATAAAGTATTTACACCCGAGTCAACACTTTGTAGAAGTACCTTTGACAGCGATTACAGCTGTGAGTATTTCTGTGTAAGTCTCTAAGAGCTTTCCACACTTGGATTGTGCAACATTTGCCACTTATTCTTATCAAATTCTTCAAGCCCTGTCACATTGGTTGTTGATCATTGCTAGACAACCATTTTCAAGTTTGCCATAGATGTTCAAAGTGGATTCAAGTCCAAACTGTAACTCGGCCACTCAGGAGCATTAACTGTCTTCTTGGTAAGCAACTCCAGTGTAGATTTGACCTTGTGTTTTAGGTTATTGTCCTGCTGAAAGGTGAATTTATCTCCCAGTGACTGGTGGAAAGCATTCTGAACTAGGTTTTACTCTAGGTTTTTGCCTGTGCTTAGCTCCATTCCATAAAAAGATTACAAGCATTTCCATAACATGATGTAGCCACTACTATGCTTGAAAATATGGAGAGTAGTACTCTGTATTGTGTTGTATTGGACTTTCCCCAAACATAACATTTTCTATGCAGGGCAAAAACCTTTTTTTTCAGTATTACTTGTGCCTTGTTGCAAACCTGATGCAAGGTTTAGAATATTTTAATTCTGTACAGGCTTCTTTCTTTTCACTCAGTCAATTAGGTTACTATTGTGGAGTAACTACAATGTTGTTGATCCATCCTCAGTTTTTTCCTATTACAGTCATGAAACTCTTTTTTTTACCCATCTACCAATAGGTGCCCTTCTTTGTGATTCATTGGAAAAACTTCCTGGTCTTTGTGGTTGAATCTGTGTTTGAAATTCATTGCTCGACTGAGGGACCTTACATATAATTATGTGTGGGGTACAGAAATGAGGTAGTCATTCAAAAATCATGTTAAACACCCCTTTCCCTTTGCCTTATTGCACACAGAATGAGTCCATGCAACTTGTTATGTGACTTGTTAAGCAACATTTTAATTCTGCACTTATTTAGGCTTGCCATTACAAAGGGGTTGAATACTTTTTGACTCAAGATATTTCAGCTTATAATTTTTTATTCATTTGTAAAAAATTATTGGGTATTGTGTGTAAGCCAGTGACAAAAAAATGCAATTCAATCAATTTTAAATTCAGCCTGTAACACAACAAAATGTGGATAAGTCAAGGGGTGTGAATACTTTCTGTGGCTGCTAGCAATAGCATTGCACTTCTGTTGTCATCTGAAGAAAACAATTTTATGCCGAATGTATTGCACTAATGTATTTTCTGTGAAGGAAAACAATACTTGCACGCCCCATATCACTATATTGAAGCAAAAAAACACTGTTGCCTTTCAATGTTAAAAGCAGGTGAAATTGTTTAAAGCACATATTTCTTTATGGTCTGCATTTTGAAAATGCACATTTCTGAAAGCTAATGCGACCCCTGGATTTGCTATGTTATTTTCATCTATGCGCTGTTGAAAACTGTGTTTAGCCGGAATAAAAGTAAGCTACCGCAGACACAACTCTCGTCTGTCTGTACCTGCTGAACGGGTCCATAAACATCTGTGACTCTAGCTGTCTGCATCTGGGTCTTATCCTGAGTTCTGTAAAAAGTCGCAAGGCAGTGCTACAAATCACTTTTAAATTTTTTAAGTTATTACATACAACCGATCAGAATTCGGAATAATTATTTTTATATGGAGGAAGCGCCAAAGTTTTGGAAACACATTACGCCATCTAGCTAACTAGATATCAAAGAATATTAGCTATATGTAGTTATCTTAGCCAGCAAGCTAGGCAGCAATCTACGTTAGCTATTTAGCCAACTAGCTATTAATCTAGCCAATCACCACGGTTATGGTCGGCAAACTAGAGCCTAACTACTGGAGACCGGCTAGAACACAACTAAAGCATAATCGCACATTAAAAGTGAAGAGAGAGCAGAGACTTACAGATTGATGGCTGGGGCCCATCCGAAGGTACAACTTTTAAAAGCGTGCAGGCTGAATTAGCCAGGGGGAGTTGGGCGCTTCACCAGCCGATGGAGTCAGTGTAATCTAAAATAAACAGATTCCAGATGTCAGTCAGCTATCACGCTATCACGAAGACAAGGTGGAAAAAGTTACAAAACTCCCATAGCCTACTTCACAGACAACATGCCGAAAAGTTGACGAAACAAATAGGAAAACAGACGAGGTACTACAAAATCAGAGTAAGCAGGTGTGATTTTCTCTTTAGTTTTGAGCCCACGGCAAGAAGGCACCATATAAGCTGACACAAAAATCAACACTGGAMTCAATACTTCGAGTTTTTCAATTTAAACTATTATACAAAATCCTTGCCACCAACAGAATGCTATATAAACTCAGCAAAAAAAGAAACGTCCTCTCACTGTCAACTGCGTTTATTTTCAGCAAACTTAACATGTGTAAATATTAGTATGAACATAACAAGATTCAAGAACTGAGACATAAACTGAACAAGTTCCACAGACATGTGACTAACATAAATTGAATAATGTGTCTCTGAACAAAGGGGGGGCCAAAATCAAAAGTAACAGTTAGTATCTGGTGTGGCCACCAGCTGCATTAAGTACTGCAGTGCATCTCCTCCTCATGAACTGCACCAGATTTGCAAGTTCTTGCTGTGAGATGTTACCCCACTCTTCCATCAAGCCACCTGCAAGTTCCCGGACATATCTGGGGGGAATGGCCCTAGCCCTCACCCTCCTATCCAACAGGTCCCAGACGTGCTCAATGGGATTGAGATCCGGGCTCTTCGCTGGCCATGGCAGAACACTGACATTCCTGTCTTGCAGGAAATCACGCACAGAACGAGCAGTATGGCTAGTGGCATTGTGATGCTGGATGGTCATGTCAGGATGAGCCTGCAGGAAGGGCACCACATGAGGGAGGGGGATGTCTTCCCTGTAACGCACAGCGTTGAGATTGCAGGCAATGACAACAAGCTCAGTCCGATGATGCTGTGACACACCACCCCAGACCATGACGGACCTCCACCTCCAAATCGATCCCGCTCCGAGTACAGGACTTGGTGTAATGCTCATTCCTTCAACGATAAATGCGAATCTGACCATGAGACAAAACCGCGACTCGTCAGTGGAGAGCACTTTTTGCCAGTCCTGTCTGGTCCAGCGATGGTGGGTTTGTGCCCATAGGCGACGTTGTTGCCGGTAATGTCTGGTGAGGACCTGCCTTACAACAGGCCTACAAGCCCTCAGTCCAGCCTCTCTCAACCTATTGTGGACAGTCTGAGCACTGATGGAGGGATTGTGCGTTCCTGGTGTAACTCGGGCAGTTGTTGTTGCCATCCTGTACCTGTCCCGCAGGTGTGATGTTCGGATGTACCGATCCTGTGCAGGTGTTGTTACACGTGGTCTGCCACTGCGAGGACGATCAGCTGTCCGTCCTGTCTCCCTGTAGCGCTGTCTTAGGCATTTCACAGTACAAACATTGCAATTTATTGCCCTGGCCACATCTGCAGTCCTCATGCCTCCTTGCAGCAGGTCTAAGGCACGTTCACGCAGATGAGCAGGGATCCTGGGTATCTTTATTTTGGTGTTTTTCAGAGTCAGTAGAAAGGCCTCTTTAGAGTCCTAAGTTTTCATAGCTGTGACCTTAATTGCCTACCGTCTGTAAGCTGTTTGTGTCTTACCGATCGATCCACAGGTGCATGTTCCTTAATTGTTTATGGTTCATTGAACAAGCYTGGGAAACAGTGTTTAAACCCTTTACAATGAAGATCTGTGAAGTTATTTGGATTTTTACGAATTATCTTTTAAAGACACGGTCCTGAAAAAGGGACTTTTCTTTTTTTGCTGAGTTTATATGCGGCCTACAACAATCTCAGCTCTGCAAATTTTGATGCGAAGAGACAGAATCAATAGATCATTTATTCTGGTATTGCCCCTAAGTAGCTTGTTTCTGGTGACAGGAATGGCTAAAAATGTAATGTCTACTTCCAACTGACACCCTCAAACACGGTGATCCTCTGAACGCAGCTCACGCTACAGATCACAATCAACTGAATTCTAATCACCTGTTCACACATCTGTATGTCATTATAACACACTATTTAGTTCAGTTCTTTTCACCCCATCACTGTGAGGTATTGTTTGTTTTGTGACACGTCTTTCAGAGCACTGATTTTCCCGTGATTTACGCCTACCGTGTATGATAATTTTTGCCTGCCTCACTAACGACGCCTTTTGCCTATTCTCTGCCTGTACTTTAGCCTATCGGATTTCCTGTTATCTACCTATTGCCTGATCTCCCGGACTATGTTACTAGCCTATTCCCTCCCTGTACTGTTACCCTTTTGGACCCCCAGTGTATGACCTTCTGCCTGCCCCTGGACCCAGCTACCTGCCTCCTCCTGTGGTCCTTTGCAATAAACACCTGCTGCGCCCTGAACCTGAAACCAGCTCTCTGTCTCCCCTCGTGTCCATTAAAAAAAATGAACATTCATTTCAAATTAACCCTAAAATTGGCAGTGTTGGGCAATTTGGAAAGCCATAGTCAATCAATAAACATAATAATACTTTTAGGAATGGTTTTCATCGTTTGCTCACAATCTGTGGATACTATGCTATTAGAAAGGTTAAAACGTCATGTAAAACATCACAGCACATTTGAAAAATAGTAAAACAGTATACTTCATAATTTCTTGTGAACAAACTATAGTTTTGGCAAGTTGTTTAGGACATCTACTTTGTGCATGGCACAAGTAATTTTTCTAACAATTGTTTACAGACATATTATTTCACTGTATCACAATTCCAGTGGGCCAGAAGTTTACATACACTAAGTTCACTMTGCCTTTAAACAGCTTGAAAGATTCCAGAAAATTGTCATGGCTTTAGAAGCTTCTAATCAGCTTATGGCTAATTGACATAATTTGAGTCAATTGGAGATGTACCTGTGGATGTATTTCAAAGCCTACCTTCAAACTCAGTGCCTCTTTGCTTGACATCATGGGAAAATCAAAAGAAATCAGCCAAGACCTCAGAAAAAAAATTGTAGACCTCCATAAGTCTGGTCCATCCTTGGGAGCAATTTCCTAATGCCTGAAAGTACCACGTTCATATGTACAAACAGTAGTATGCAAGTATAAACACCATGGGACCACGCAACCGTCATACCTCTCAGGAAGGAGACGCGTTCTGTCTCCTAGAGGTGAACATGCTTTGGTGCGAAAAGTGCAAATCAATCCCAGAACAACAGCAAAGGACCTTGCAAAGATGCTGGAGGAAACAGGTACAAAAGTATCTATATCCACAGTCAAACGAGCCCTATATCAACATAACCTGATAGGCCGCTCAGCAAGGAAGAAGCCACTGCTCCAAAACCACCATAAAAAAGCCAGACTACGGTTTGCAACTGTACATGGGGACAAAGATCATACTTTTTGGAGAAATGTCCTCTGGTCTGATTAACCAAAAATAGAACTGTTTGGCCATAATGACCATCGTWATGTTTGGAGGAAAAAGGGGGAGGCTTGAAAGCCGAAGAACACCATCCCAACCGTAAAGCACGGGGGTGGCAGCATCATGTTGTGGGGTGCTTTGCTGCAGGAGGGACTGGTGCACTTCACAAAATAGATGGCATCATGAGGGATATAGTCAAGAAACATCGGTCAGGAAGTTAAAGCTTGGTCACAAATGGGTCTTCCAAATGGACAATGACCACAAGCACACTTCCAAAGTTGTGGTAAAATGGCTTAAGGACAACAAAGTCAAGGTATTGGAGTGGCCATCACAATGCCCTGACTTCAATCCCATAGATAATTAGAAAAACTGAAAAAGCAAGCAAGGAGGCCGACAAACCCGACTCAGTTACACCAGCTCTGTCAGGACGAATGGGACAATTCCAAATCATCTCCAATCAATTTAATTTACCACAGGTAGACTCCAATCAAGTTGTAGAAACATCTCAAGGATGATCAATGGAAACAGGATGCACCTGAACTCAATTTCGAGTCTCATAAGGTATTTCGTTTTTTTATTTGTAATAAATGTATAAACATTTCTACAACCCTGTTTTCGCTTTGTCATTATGGGGTATTTTGTGTAGATTTAATCCATTTAAGAATAAGGTTGTAACTTAACAAAATGTGGAAAAAGGGAAGGGGTCTGAATACTTTCCGAGTTCACTGTAATGTAGAGAATCATTGTACCATCTAAACCACTCTGAAATACATTTTCCATAACCAAAGATTATGTATTTTCAGCTGTTTAAAGCTGGTGTAAAAAAACAAAAGACACAAAAACAAAACTGGGAAGAATGGGAAGCATAGAAATGGCACACATAGAATATATCCACCGCTTCTTAAACTTGCTTTGAATTAGAATGACAGATCTATAACTCACATTTCTAACTGAATTTGGTCAGGTCGCCCAAAAAGTGACATATTGCAGCTTTAACGTCAATTATCTTAAACACGGAAACTCCAATTTTTGCATTTTTGCATATGTTGGTATCTTAGACACAGTATGCTCTTGAATACAGGGTGAGTGTCATTTCAATAATATAAATATAATTCATAGAATGTACCTATCCCTTCAGAACACTGCAATTTAGCTGGTACACCATTTAATTTGAATTGTCATTTTAACTTCCAATTACTAACAAAAAGATGACCGCTGGTCCACTCCATCAAATGTAATCTTAAATGGGAATGTATATTCTATTATATATATATTTCTATGATTTCAATAAGTTTCTTATGGAAGATTGACAGTATAATTTAAAACAACTGCTATTCCCATTCAAGTCAACATTTTCTGATGTGTGGACCTCCAACCATCTTTGTGGTACCATTTGAAAGTTGAAATTGCAATTTTATTCCCAGTTTAGTACATTTAGCCCTATCAGCCAAAACATTATACCCACCCTGCATTCAAGAGCATGCTATGTCTCAACCGATGGCGGGCACAACAAACACTTCAGATGATGTAAAATAAGCTCTAAGCTACACATGGTGCATTGTCCATTTGACACATAATTGGCGCATTATAGGCTTCCGAGCCAGAATAACCTTCTTGACTGCTGTTTAATAATTAATAGTCAGACACATCCAACCTTTTTTTAAAGAAGAATGATTTATTTATTTTACTAGCAAGCAATGAAAATGTCATTGCATAAAAGAAAGTCCACCCATCAAGTGCCATAGCCTGCCTATAGGCTAGCGATTCTACACCCCTGCGCATCTAGCGGTTTAGCTGCTGGAGCATCAAACTACAGTTGGAAAGAGGAAGAGATAGAGAAAGTTTAATAGACTAAGTTATCAAAACAATTGCTTATAGCCATTAGTAAATACTCCCGCTATTAGGTAAAGTTTATCTACATGACAATAAAGTTAACTAAATGTTTTTTCCAAAAATGTATGTAGGCCTATTTAAACAGTTTTGACGGTTATTTTAATTTTATGACGGTCTTCATCCATGATCGTCAGTTATATGGTTATTCAATTACCGTCACAGCCCTACCACAATCTCCTGAATTTTTGGGCATTCATGTCCAGAAAGTCACTTCCTGACCACTTCTACCATGGGCAAATATGTATGGGAAGTTTTGTTCAATCAAAAGGGGGTGCGGTCAAAAAGTGATTGAATTTAAATGGAACGACACTCTACAGACTTTCTCTTAACACACAGCATCTTCACCAGTTTCAAATCCCTACATGAGTTTCTATTGTAGGGATTTCTAGGTCAGTAAGACATTTCATGGAATTGGCATCTTAGGAAAAAAAGCAATAGTCAGGACTCTGACGTCATAGGGACTCCGAGCCGTTCCCTTTGTTTAAAGCAGATGTGCACGTCTAATAAATCACTCCTGGGTTTTGGCTGATGAACATTCCACAGGTGTTCAGCCTGAGCTTAGCCTAGACAGTTTGCGGATAAGACTTCATGGCCACTCATCACCACAGCAACAGAGGTTTATTATTAGACTACCTCACACTGAACTTTTAGTAATATATAGGCCTATATACCTCTAAGAAAAAGACCACAACTCAGCACTCTAATACAGGGGTTGGAACTGGTTCAGGGAACATAACCGAAAACTGGAAAATAACAAACAATTTCAAAAAACAGAAACAGAACCGGGAACGCAAGTGATCCAGACTATTCCGGAACAGAACCATTATTTTAAAGGCATGGAAACTGGTTAATATAATTATTTTACGTTCCAGGCATTTTTTTCTAGTCCCACGAAAAAACACAACAAAGTGCATATACATACATCAGAAATGTATTCCAGTGTCTGCCTGCCAGCTGAAAATCTTTGCCTGTGTGTGTTTAGCATACCTGCCCCTCCGAAGCATAGGCTACTGTACTGACATTACAAGCATGATTCAGAAGATAGGGATATAGATTTTGAATTAGCTAGAGAAGAATGGATTAACTTTTTCAATGCTAGTTAAGGGTTCCAAAATGGTTCTTTGGTTGTTCCCATTGGAGAACCCTGCTTTGGTTCCAGGTAGAACCCTTTTGGATTCCATGTAGAACCCTTTGTGGAAAGGATGTTACATGGAACCCGAAGGAGTTCTACCTGGAACCAAAAGGGTTCTACCCAGAACCAAAAAGGGATGTTCAAAGGGTTATCCTGTGGGGACAGCCGAAGWACCCTTTTAGGTTGTAGATAGTACCTTTTTTTCTAAGAGTGTAGATATCACGTTTCATGTTGAATTTATTAACAACAAAAAGGTAAGATGTGTTTTAAATTCTGGTGCCGCTGTGCACACACAAGTTTGTTAGCTTGCTAGCTCAAAGGACATAAAGTTCCATAATTGAAGCCGCTCATGCTAGGTATAATTCTGTGGACCTAATTCAGATAATGCATGTCATAAGATGTCAAGCACTTCAAGCCTCCTCCTCAACCCTCTCTCGCTTTCTCCCCACCTGCATAATTTCTGTCGCATCTTTCGCCACAGGCTACACTTGTCTGTTCATTATGCATGTAAACAACTAGCTTGCCTGCTCTATCCGCACTGATTGCTGAAGTAATTTAATGAGCAAAATACTGTTGATTTCACAAGTTAAAAAAGGAACAGAAAGAACTGGTTTGAACCAGTTCAGAACTTAGAGGTTCTGTTCTGAATTAAATTATTGGAAAATTATTTTGGTTCCAACCCCTGCTCTCATGTAGTGTTGTCATGATAATAAAATATTTCTAATGATATGATACCAGGTCAAGTATCACGATACCGAGTAGTATCGCGATATCACGGGGGGAAAACCAGTGACCTGGCGCCCTGTTTGCCCTATCCCCTGGATGCTTGCTCCCGTTTTCTAAACATTCTGTGCATGTACTACACCAAAACACAGTTCATGAGTAGCTGACCCTTTTAATTATTCCTGTGGCCATCAAATTTGCTTAGACCTACTGTCAAGTTACCAGGTTGTTAGCTACAGTGCCTTCAAAAAGTATTCACACCCCTTTACTTTTCCCACATTTTGTTGTGTTAAAGGTTGAATTTTWAAATGATTTAATTTAATTTCTTGTCACTGCCTACACACAATGATGTCAAAGTGGAATTTTTTATTATTTATTTTTTTACAAATGTATTAAAAATGAAAAGCTGAAATGGCTTCAGTCAATAAATATTCAACCCCTTTGTTATGGCAAGCCTGAAGTCAGGAGTTAAAGTGTGCTTAATAAGTTGCAAGGACTCACTCTGTGTGCAATAATAGTGTTCACACCTCATGTCCACCAAAAGCATCAAACTCTTTGCATTCCGGCGGAAGTAATTTATTGTTAATGGAGCAGTCCGCAGTGCTACGTTTTGGGTGCCCGACTAGGCTGCGTTACTTTTCTGTGCCGTGGTACAAATCGAAAGTACACACAGACTCCAACTAGCTAGCTTTTAGCCTGTTGAAAAGCGAAGCACATGTGTGTTATGTACAGAAAATGTGGGCTAGACATCCGACAAAACAAACGCATCTGGTGGACATCGAGCAACAGTCGAGCAGTGAATTTCAAACACAGATTCAACAACAAAGACCAAGGAGGTTTTCAAATGGCTCGCATAGAAGGGCACCTATTGGTAGATGAGTAAAATAAAGACATTGAATATCCCTTTGAGCATTGTGACGTTATTAATTACACTTTGTATGGGGTATCAATACACCCAGTCACTACAAAGATACAGGTGTCCTTCCTAKCTCAGTTGCCGGAGAGGAAGGAAACTGCTCAGGGATTTCACCACGACGCCAATGGTGACTTTAAAACAGTTACAGAGTTTATTGGTTGTGATAGAAGAAAACTGAGGATGGATCAACAACATTGTAGTTACTAGGGATGCACAATATATCGGTGAACATATCGGAATTGGCCGAAATTAGCTAAAAATGGCAACATCGTGTCGGGCCGATGTCTAGTTTAACACCGATGTGAAAAAATGATCTCAAAGCAGATGTGCATACCTATATAACGTAGGTACATGACGTAATGACTCCACATAAAATTTMGCGCTAGACCTGCAACACAGCATTCCTAACCTAGCCCAGCCCACAATGTATGCTGTGTGGATCGGGCAGTCAACAAGTCGAGCAGTCATTTGAAAGAGTGAGACAATTCAAAGCCGAAATCCATTAACGCCAAGATAATTGAATTCATTGCACTTGACAATCAACCGTTCTCTGTCGTGGATGATGTTGGCTTTCGCGACTGGTCAAGCACCGGTACACACTAACGTTACCAAGTGCGCTATTGTTCAGATGTTGCCCTACCGGAGTTACACACTGCTGTTAGCTTCACAACATACAATGGAACGCCGTTTGGGTCTTTGCGTGTCAAAAAAGATACACGTCAAATAACACTATTTGACAATAACACCATTTGACATGTTAAATAAGATTTTAATTTTACACTTTAAATAACACAGTTCTAGTATAGAATGTTGTGTGTTCTGAATTTGCACATGCAAGCCAAGCACCACCACTACTATCAGTAGCACTGTCAAAGCTGTACAAAAAAGTCTGCAAACAAGCAAATACCGGCCACGAACGATGTGTTTACAACACTGCGATGGTAATAAAGCATTATTTGTTTGACCGCAACTCGTGGGGTAGCTAGCTAGCATTAGCTTGGTATAGAGCTAGCACCAATACAACCAGCCTGAAAACAATAACCAGTAAAAACTGCAGTAATTTTCACTATTCTTAGCAATGATTTAGGAATCCRWGTGAGTAAGTATTGTTGTTCGCCTATTGAAATTGAACTTCAGTTCATGAAAATAAATAGCTAGCCAGCTACTTAACCCTGTTGCCCAAAGCTAACATTATAAGCAGCCAGCTAGCTTCATCTGGCTAGTGATGCGCGACCTGACCGGGTTATGGTTCTGAAGCTAGCCACAATAAGGATTAGGCACAACAGTGGAAWTTGTTGTTTGCCTTCAAAATAAAAGTACCTCTTTGAAAGTGATGCAGAAGGTTACAACTGGTTGAATCATGCCATATTTAGACTAGATCATTTTAAACAAGGTTGGTATGTGAAGCAATAAAATGGGGTATCAGTCTACTTGGTGACACCCACAGACCACAATTGTGAAGAGTTTATGCAAATATTAGCATTGTAGCTCTTATCGTGGGACTGGGACAGTGTGAAATCACCTGCCCAATCAGCCTATTGTGTGTATTGACATTCATATTGCACTGTACAGCTTACCTAAGGATTGGGGATCAATGAAATGGGGTATCAGTCTATTCAATACCCAATACATTTTTTCCCAACGTCCTCCTCAGAGTTATCAGACTCCAAAACATCCACGCAGTATTGTTTTTCCTCGAGAATAGTGTTCAATTCACATAGGTTGACAATAAATGTGGCTCAATTCACAGTTGTTTCAGAGTCCCATAATAAGAGCTACGATGCTAATGTTCTCTGGGTGTCACTAAGTAGACTGATACCCCATGTCATTGATCCACAATCCATAGGTAAGGCTGTACAGTGAAATAAGTATGTACTCAATGCAATTCTAAAMTATAATACATCCAGTGAGATTTCAACAGATTTTTGTCAAATTAACAAATTATTGTCTTTTGTTGATTTTATATAACAACATTCCAACCTCGTTTAGTATGATCTATTCAATTATGGCATAATTATATTATTTCTATGCATTTGCATCACTGTCAATGACATACTTTCATTTTGAAGGCTAACCGCAAAGTCCAATATTGTGGCTAATCCTTATTGTGGCTAGATTCACAAAGATGGGTAACACCACCATTAATCAAATAAGAACTGTCTTAAAAATGTGGGTTATTTTAGATGATGACACCTAGCTATATAGTTTGCTAGCTAACAATAGCTACTGAAACAGATTATGTCGTTTTTCTATGTTTTATGGGAAGAACATTGTTTGCATCCATGAGCAGTAGGTTTTGTTTATAACCAGCACTGTAGGTGTGCGAGACAACTTTACCAGCATCATAGCATACGTATCGATGAATCGTTGTGACTAGGGAGGCACATTTTGGGGAATATTCAGGGGTGGAAACTTTCCGTGGGAATTAACTAGAATATATGGGAATTAACAGGAATATATGGGAATTAATATTAATACCATTTAAATGTAGATGTTTTTTGCATTGATATACTTACCATATCATATGGAGACAGAAATATAAACCTTTTACCTTATCATTAGTAGACATAATTGCAAATGATTAAATCCTTCCAATAGAAATAAAAAATGTAAATGTAGTTACGAATTGAACTTCAATTAAATGAGTTGACTCTTCACATGGGATGATTTCACTGAACAACAAAAGAAAGGGAATATTGAATGATCCCCAATGATCCATCGCATCTCCCAAAAATGTTTTCAACATACATCTGTAAAATGATAGTCTAGAAACTAAAGCTTTGGTTGTCTTCCTCTCAGGCTTCAATGTCTTCTCCCTGGACCTCCTCAATGTCCACCTCTTTAACATCACTCTGAGGCCTCATCTTCACTGTCACTTTCCAAACTTCTTGAGGATGCCTCGTTGTCAGGCACAAAAAGCCTCAAATTTGCCTGGATGGCCACCAATTTTTCACTCCTTGTATCGGTCAGCCTGTTGCGTGCTTTGGTGTGTGTGTTCCCAAACAAGGACCAGTTGCGCTCTGAGGCGGCTGATGTTGGTGGGATTTGGAGGATGATGGAGGCAACAGGGGAAAGAGCCTCAGATCCACAAAGTCCCTTCCACCAGGTGGCTGATGAGATATGTTGGCACGACTGCCATATTGCATATTCATCCCAAAGCCCTTGCTTGGAAGTGTACTTCGCCAGACTACTAAGAACCTTGCCCTCATCCAGGTCAAGGTGGCGAGAAACGGTAGAGATGAAACCTTAGGCCTTGTTGATCTCTGCACCAGACAGGATGCTCTTGCCAGCATACTTGGGGTCCAACATTTACGCTGTGGCGTGTATGGGCTTCAGGCAGAAGTCTTCACGGTTTTTGATGTACTTCAGAACTGAAGTTTCCTCTGCTTGGAGCAACAGTGAAGTGAGCAGGTCAGTACGGATTTCTTCTCTTACACCTGCAAGCAGAGCCTGAACATCAGACAGTATGGCATGGTCTCCCTCAATCCATGCAATGGCTACTGCTATAGGTTTCAGTAGTTTCAGGCTGCTTACAACTCTCTCCCACAATACATCATCCAGGAAGATCCTCTTGATGGGGCTGTCCATATCGGCAGACTGTAATATGGCATTTCTTGGAGAGACTCCTTTCCCTCCAGTCAAACATGATGACAACACCACCCCAACGGGTGTTGCTGGGCAGCTTCAATGTGGTGCTCTTATTCATCTCACTTGGCTTGGTGAGGTAGATTGCTGCTATAACTTGATGACCCTTCAAATACCTAACAATTTCATTGGCTCTCTTGTAAAGTGTATCCATTGTTTTCAGTGCCATGATGACCAGGAGCAGATTCAATGCATGAGCAGCACATCCATTGGGTGTGATGTGAGGGTAGGACTCCTCCACTTTAGACCAAGCAGCCTTCATGTTCACAGCATTGTCTGTCACCAGTGCAAATACCTTCTGTGGTCCAAGGTCATTGATGACTGCCTTCAGCTTATCTGCAATGTAGAGACCGGTGTGTCTGTTGTCCCTTATGTCTGTGCTCTTGTAGAATACTGGTTGAGGGGTGGAGGTGATGTAGTTAATTATTCCTTGCCCACGAACATTCGACCACCCATCAGAGATGATTGCAATACAGTATGCTTTCTCTATGACTTGCTTGACCTTCAGTTTAACTCTGTTGAACTCTGCATCCAGCAAATGAGTAGATAAAGCATGTCTGGTTGGAGGGGTGTATGCTGGGCGAAGAACATTCAGAAATCTCTTCCAATACACATTGTCTGTGAGCATCAGAGGTGAACCAGTTGCATACACAGCTCGAGCAAGACATTCATCAGCATTTCTCTGTTCCTCCAATGAGTAAAAAAGCCTTCTGATTCCTGGAGGACCATGAGCTGTTGCTATCGATAAGGTGTCTGATTCATCATTTTCACTTCAAATAGAAGTAGAGGAACTTTTGTCAGAGGTTGCTTGTTGTGAGCACTGAGATAACTTTATGCACTTGGCCAGATGATTCTGCATCTTTGTTGCATTCTTCATATATGATTTGGCACAGTATTTGCAAATGTACACAGTTTTTCCGACATTAGCTGCAGTGAAATGTCTCCACACATCAGAAAGTGCCTGTGGCATTTTCCTGTAAAGATTAGAAAAAAGTATATAAAAAATACCAAATACAATTCCATGTACAGATAAATAGTTAAGAAGTTAGATTAAACAACTCCTTTGTAAGATAAATGTTTAAAATGAAACATGTATGGAAACAGGTGAATTAATACTCCTTAGTTAGCAGGCTCAAGCAAGCTAAAACCCACATGGTAACAAAAACTAACGACCAGAAATCGTTAACAAGTTAGAAATAATTTAAACACACTTTGCTGTAGGCTACTATTTACTCGTTAACACAAAATCATGTATGTCACGTAAAATATATTCACCCCACCCAGTATTGTAATCCAAATTTACCATAAAGCATGTAGTCCTTGGCTCAGACAGTGTAGTAGTGTGGGCTCAATAGCATCTCATTAGTGTGCAACATCTTTAGAATCAGCTGTACATGTGATGGAAGAGTACACTGTGCATGCAGAGGGAGACTTGCAATTCCATTGAATTGGGGATAGTTTAACCAAAATATGCCACAAGACCTAGAATTGCCTTATGTGTATTCCACAAAAAAGGTTCACTGTTATAAGCTAACTTTTTTGAGAAAAGTTCCCCAAATTCCCAGGCTTAACTTCCCATTAAAAAATTCAGAAAATTTTCTGGAAATTTACCGGAAAGTTTCCGACCCTTTGCAACCCTAGTTGTGACACTTGAAATACGAGTGATAGTGTAATCAATGTGTAATAACTACGTAAAAAATGTATGAACGCGTTAAATTATTATGTGACGTGCAGTCATATTCAGGTCCTGATTGGTCAACAAGCTTATTTGACACGTCATATAGTGTTATTTGACGTGTAACTTTTTTGACATGCAAAGACCCAAACGGCCTTCCATATAAATCCTGGTTGAGAATGAAACGACTGAACAAATGAACAACGAAACAGCACAGCAAGTAAGTGAAAGAAACAGGTTTTCATTATGTTTTACTGGTAATGGGGACATACATAAATGCCAATCAAAATCCCTCTTTGGTCAGTGGTGTGTGTGTTTGTGTGTGTGTGTAACCTTTATTTAACTAGGCAAGTCAGTTTAGAACAAATTCTTTACAATGACGGCCTACCCTGGCCAAACCCGGACGACGCTGGGTCAATTTTGCGCCGCCCTATGGGACTCCCGATCATGGCCTGTTGTGATACAGCCTGGAATCGAACCAGGGACTGTAGTGACGCCTCTTGCACTGAGATGCAGTGCCTTAGATTGCTCCGCCACATATGGCTCAGATCCATACGTGTCAATGACTATTTGCATAGACAGTGCATTCAGATAGTATTCAGAAATCTTCCCTTTTTCCACATTTTATTACGTTACAGCCTTATTCTAATATGTATTAAATAAATAAAAATCCTCATCCATCTGCACACAATACATCGATCAACACATAATGGCAAAGTGCAAACAAGTTTTTAGAATATGACAAATTTATTAAAAATAAAAAACAGAAATACCTTATTTACATAAGTATTCAGACCCTTTGCTATGAGACTCAGAATTGAGCTCGGGTGAACCCTGTTTCCATTGATCATCCATTATATGTTTCTACAACTTGATTGGAATCCACCTGTGGTAAATTCAAGTGATTGGACATGATTTGGAAAGGCACACACCTGTCTATATAATTAAATGAATTTGTATTTGTCACATGCGCCGAATACAACAGGTGTAGTAGACCTTACACTGAAGTGCTTACTTACAAGCCCTTAACCTTTGCGCTCCGGTACCGCTTGCCATGTGGAAGCAGAGAGAACAGTCTATGACTAGGGTGGCTGGAGTCTTTGGCAATTTTTAGGGCCTTCCTTTGACATCACCTGGTATAGAGGTCCTGGATGGCTGGAAGCTTGGTCCCAGTGATGCACTGGGCCCTACGCACATCCCCTCTGTTGTCCCTTGCGGTCGGAAGTCAAGCAGTTGCCAAACTGCGGATCTGAGGACTCATGCCAAATCTTTTCAGTCTCCTGAGAATAGGCGTTGTCGTGCCCTCTTCACGACTGTCTTGGTGTGTTTGTACCATGATAGTTTGTTGGTGATGTGGACACCATGGAACTTGAAGCTCTTAACCTGCTCCACGACAGCCCCGTCGATGAGAATGGGGGCGTGCTCGGTCCTCCTTTTCCTGTACTCCACAATCATCTCCTTTGTCTTGATCACGTTGAGGGAGAGGTTGTTATCCTGGCACCACACTGCCAGGTCTCTGACCTTCTCCCTCCCTCTGAAGTAAATCCTTTGCGTCTACTTGTTAAYGAAAAATCTTCGTCCAGTACAAGGTGAGTAATCGCTGTCCTGACATCCAGAAGCTCTTTTCGGTCATAAGAGATGGTGGCAGAAACATTATGTACAAAATAAGTTACAAATAACACACAGATCTGGGGAAGGAGGCACAGACCTTCCAGAAGGACAATCGTCTCTGCAGCACTCCACCAATCAGGCCTTTATGGTAGAGTGACTGCCCACTTGGAAGTTTTCCAAAAGGCACCTAAAGGACTCTCAGACCATGAGAAACAAGATTCTCTGGTCTGATGAAACCAAGATTGAATTATTTGGCCAGAATGCCATGCATCACGTCTGGAAGAAACCTGGCACCATCCCTACGATGAAGCATGCAGGGACTGGGAGACTAGTCAGTATCGAGGGAAAGATGAACGGAGCAAAGTACAGAGAGATCCTTGATGAAAACCTACTCCAGAGTGCTCAGGACCTCAGACTGGGGCCAAGGTTCAGCTTCCAACAGGACAACGACCCTAAGCACACAGCAGACAATGCAGGAGTGGCTTCAGGACAAGTCTCTGAATGTCCTTAAATGGCTCAGCCAGAGCCCGGACTTGAACCCAATCTAACATCTCTGAAGAGACCTGAAAATAGCTGTGCAGCGACGCTGAATTCACTGTAGGCCTACTGCAGCAATGATTGGTTATGGCGCACCGGTCTGTGTAGAGTACAGGCCTGAGTAGTGCCTGTCAATGCAATAGAATCCTACTCCAATGCACTCTGCCTACAAGAAAATCTCTTGCACAGTTAGTTTTGCATACTAGAGGTCGACCGATTAATCGGAATGGCCAATTAATTAGGGCCGATTTCAAGTTTTCATAGCAATCGGTAATCAGCATTTTTGGACACCGATTGTGGCCGATTACATTGCACTCCACGAGGAGAATGCATGGCAGGCTGACTACCTGTTCCGCGAGTGCAGCAAGAAGCCAAGATAAGTTGCTAGCTAGCATTAAACTTCTCATAAAAAACTATCAATCTTAACATAATCACTAGTTAACTACACATGGTTGATGATATTACTAGTTTATCTAGCTTGTCCTGCGTTGCATATAATCGATGCTGTGCCTGTTAATTTCTCATCGAGTCACAGCCTACTTCGCCAAACGGGTGATGATTTAACAAGCACATTCGCGAAAAAAGCACTGTCTTTTTATGACTTCAAGCCTATCAACTCCAGAGATTAGGCTGGTGTAACCGATGTGAAATGGCTAGCTAGTTAGCGGGGTGCGCGCTAATAGCGTTTCAATCGGTGACGTCACTCGCTTTGAGACCTTGAAGTAGTTGTTCCCCTTGCTCTGCAAGGGCCGCYGCTTTTGTGAAGCGATGGGTAACGATGCTTGGAGGGTGGCTGTTGTTGATGTTTCCCTGGTTCGAGCCTAGGTAGGGGCGAGGAGAGGGACGGAAGCTATACTGTTACACTGGCAATACTATAGTGCCTATAAGAACATCCAATAGTCAAAGGTATATGAAATAAAAATGGTAGAGAGAGAAATAGTCTTATAATTGTCACGCTCGTCTGAATGGACCAAGGCGCAGCGTACTTAGAGTTCCACATGTTTAATAAATATGAAACTCACCAAAAACAATACAGAAGAAAATGAAACGTGACGTTCTGGGTTGCTCACAGGCAGCTACACAAAAAACAAGATCCCACAAACAACAGGTGGGAAAAGGCTGCCTAAATATGATCCCCAATCAGAGACAACGATAGACAGCTGCCTCTGATTGGGAACCATACCAGGCCAACAAAAATATTGAAAACATAGATTGCCCAACCTAGTCACACCCTGACCTAACCAAATAGAGAATTAAAAGTATCTCTAAGGTCAGGGTGTGACAATAATAACTACAACCTAAAACTTCTTACCTGGGAATATTGAAGACTCATGTTAAAAGGAACTACCAGCTTTCATATGTTCTCATGTTATGAGCATGGAACATAAACGTTAGCTTTTTTACATGGCACATATTGCACTTTTACTTTCTTCTCCAACACTTTGTTTTTGCATTATTTAAACCAAATTGAACATGTTTCATTATTTATTTGAGGGTAAATTGATTTTATTGATGTATTATATTAAGTTAAAATAAAAGTGTTCATTCAGTATTGTTGTAATTGTCATTATTACYAATAAATAAATAAAATATAAATTGGCCGATTAATCGGTATCTGCTTTTTTTGGTCCTCCAATAATTGGTATCGGCGTTGAAAAATCATAATCGGTCGACCTCTATTGCATACTAAATCTTGCATAGTTTGTTTTGCTTCGGTAAGGTACATTGAAAGTGTCTAATATTGCATTGATTCAAGCCCAATTCCCACAGTTGAGTGATATGTTGACAGTGTTCAATAAAGGGGAAAACTAGAAAGTTGAGTGAAGTTCAATCTAGTTCTTCTCTGTGGAGGCTGACATTTATTCTGCACCGTCCGAGGGGAGTTGTGCYCGCTCGCAGCTTAGAGGGAACATTGGTCATAACACAGTGATTTAGCCTTCCATTTCTCTCTGCAGCTTTCTAAATGCTTAACACATTTTTTTAATCAATAACAGCTGTTTCATCAGCAGGTAAAGTTAAAACACACACACATTTGGTTGCACTCACACAGGCTTGGAGTCTCATACAGTATTGTAGCCCACTGAGGGTTTTTATGAGAGTCCTTTCATGAATGAATTATTACCATGTCAGTTCGATGGAATGCCTCATTGAGTCGAATGTGTTAATTAAATGGTGCAATCATAAAACATTTGGCAGACCCAAATAATTGTGGTTTCTAAACTGGATGTTCTCAGTGAGCTAATAAGGTCACTGAAATTTCACAGGGTCGTACAGTAGCTTTGTTTGCTTGCCTCATTCTCTCTCTTCTCTCTGCCTGAGCTGCTCTCCTGTTCAGAAACCAAATCCTCCAGCAATCTAGCAAGGCAACTCAATATGCATCTGTCATTCTGTAACATTTTAATTGATGCCTAGAGGGAAGCAGGGCAATTAAATGGTGGTGTGAAAAGAGCTAAGGCGAGCGATACATACAAACTGCTTTGAACCCTTGAGAAATTGTACATGCAATTACACAATGCCTTGTACCCTATAGGCTAGATACTGGTGAATGTAATAGCCTGTGTACAATTTGAAGATTAGACCTAGCCATTGTCAGCTGAACTGAGCAGATCATAGCACCAAGAACCAAGGATGAAATGATGATATATTGTTAGCTTCCTATTATTAACTGTGAGAGAATCCTATGACAGACAAATAATAATGTCTAGTTACACWACATGACCAAAAGTATGTGGACACCTGTTCATAGAAGATCTCATTACAAAATCATTGGCCACTCTTCTGGGAAGGCTTTAAAAAAAAAAATGATGTACCTTTATTTAACCAGGAAAAGCCCATTGACGCCCAGAGTCTATTTTTCAAGGGAGTCCTGGCCAAGAAGGCAGCGACAATCAATAGATTACAGAATTAAATATACAACAATACAACAACATGATCCAGCCTAAAAAAAGCATTTACTCTCTGTAACAGAGTATCCCATCAATATTTTTTAATTAATTCAGTGGCACTAACATATCTAGATGAAGCATGGATTGTAGACTATTCCATGCCTCTGGTGCACAAGACGAGAAGGCAGCCTTGCCTAATACTGTAAATGTCCTGGGGACTTTAAGTAGCAACCACCTAACTGACCTGGTATGGTAACTGCTGGTGGTGAAGGAGACCAGATTACAGAGATAAAGAGGGGGGTTTCCCCAAAATGGCATTGTATTTGAACACATACAAATGTAGAATAAATCTGAATAAAACACAAGACCCCTTTTGCAAACAGAGGATGGGAGTGTGATTGCACATCATCAATTTTCTGTTTGAAACCAACAGAAAACCCCATCCCACTCAACTTCAAGCCTATGGAGGGTGGACTGACAACCCTCTGCCACATTCGTTATTGGTGTCAACTAGGGCTGGCACAGTTACTGTATAACCCACGGTTATGGAGGAAGACCGTCATGAAAATAAAAATAAACGTTTAAAACAAAAAATAATAATACTTATTTTATTTTTTAAAAGTTGACTGAAGACGGGATTTGTGCGGACATGTATTATTTATTACATTGTTAGCCCAGAAAATCTTAAGCGTTATTACATACAGCCAGGAAAAACTATTGGATATCAGAGCGGTCAACTTATCAGCACTACGACCAGGAATACGACTTTCCTGAAGCGGACCCTTTCTTCATACCACCCAGGTCATTTGAACTGATCCCAGAGGCCAACCCAAAACAACGCCGCCGGAGGAGAGGGAGTCAGAGAGGTCTTCTAGTCAGACTTAGGAGGCGCGCACACCCCCAACGCTTCCGAGTATATTACTCGCTAATGTACAATCCCTAGATAACAAAGTTGACAAAATCAGGGCAAGAATTGCTTTCCAGAGAAACATTAGGGATTGTAACATTCTCTGTTTCATGGAAACAAGGCTCTGTCGGGATATGCTGTCGGAATCGGTACAGCCACCTGGATTCTCAGTGCATCGCGCCGAAAGGAATTAACATCTCTCTGAAAAGAAGAAGGGCGGGGGTGTATGTTCATAATTAACGACTCATGGTGTAATTGTAACAACATACAGGAACTCAAGTCTGTTACGAATCCCGCCGAGGATGGTGCCTCTTCCCGTTCGGGCGGCGCTCGGCGGTCGTCGTCTCCGGTCTACTAGCTGCCACCGATCTCCTTTTCTGTTTTCTTTTGAGTTTGTCTAATTTGTATCACCTGTTTTGTGTTTAGGATAGGGGGTTATTTAAACCCAGTTGGCCCGCCGACTTTTGTGCGGGCTTGTTATTCTGTTTGTTGTGGTGGTGTTTTTGTAGTGTGAATTTTGTCCTAGTTAATTGTGGACTGGATTTTGACGCGCCCTTTTGTTGTGTGGCGTAGGCGTCACATTTATATTCTGTTCGGAATATTAAAGTTTATTCCACTGGCTCTAGACTACCTGCTCTCTGCGCTTGACTCCTTCATTCACCATTTGAATCGTGACAGAAGCCCGCACCATTATAATGGAGTCAGCAGAAGCAGCAACCACCCCTCTTCCATCGATGGAGGAGCGTGTCCTTCATCACACCGCCGTTCTCCATCGGATTGGGTCGGCGATGGACATGATGATGGAGAGGATGGAGCGATGGGAGAGGAGTGGTATCCCGACATCTACACCAGCTCCTTCACAGACGTCGCAACCTACTCCTTCAACGTCGGCATCTGGTTCAGGCGCATTGCGTCTCGCGCTCCCAAGGGAGTACGACGGAGCGGTGGCTGGGTGCCAGGGGTTTTTGCTCCAGTTGGAGCTCTACTTGGCCACCGTTCATCCGACTCCCTCTGGAGAGGAGAGTGTTAGCCTCCTCATCTCCTGTCTGACGGGTAGAGCCCTGGAATGGGCTAACGCGGTCTGGAACGGCCCAGACTCGGTTTGAGACCACTACCCAGAGTTCACCCGCCGCTTTCGGGCCGTATTTGACCACCCTCAGGAAGGCCGAGCGGTGGGTGAGCGACTGTTCCACCTCAGACAGGAGACGAGGAGTGCGCAAGACTTCGCCTTGGAGTTCCGGACCTTGGCTGCTGGTGCGGGGTGGAATGACAGGGCCCTGATGGACCATTACCGATGTAGCCTTCGGGAGGACGTCCGTCGGGAGCTAGCTTGTCGAGACACTACACTCTCCCTCGATGAGCTCATTGACATGTCTATACGACTGGACAACCTGCTAGCTGCCCGCGGGCGTTCAGAGGGGGTCCTGTCAGTTCCACCTCCCAGCCCTT
>NC_036839.1:12780075-12891809 GCF_002910315.2 Salvelinus sp. IW2-2015 | reverse complement strand
ACATGACCAAAAGTATGTGGACACCTGTTCATAGAAGATCTCATTACAAAATCATTGGCCACTCTTCTGGGAAGGCTTTAAAAAAAAAAATGATGTACCTTTATTTAACCAGGAAAAGCCCATTGACGCCCAGAGTCTATTTTTCAAGGGAGTCCTGGCCAAGAAGGCAGCGACAATCAATAGATTACAGAATTAAATATACAACAATACAACAACATGATCCAGCCTAAAAAAAGCATTTACTCTCTGTAACAGAGTATCCCATCAATATTTTTTAATTAATTCAGTGGCACTAACATATCTAGATGAAGCATGGATTGTAGACTATTCCATGCCTCTGGTGCACAAGACGAGAAGGCAGCCTTGCCTAATACTGTAAATGTCCTGGGGACTTTAAGTAGCAACCACCTAACTGACCTGGTATGGTAACTGCTGGTGGTGAAGGAGACCAGATTACAGAGATAAAGAGGGGGGTTTCCCCAAAATGGCATTGTATTTGAACACATACAAATGTAGAATAAATCTGAATAAAACACAAGACCCCTTTTGCAAACAGAGGATGGGAGTGTGATTGCACATCATCAATTTTCTGTTTGAAACCAACAGAAAACCCCATCCCACTCAACTTCAAGCCTATGGAGGGTGGACTGACAACCCTCTGCCACATTCGTTATTGGTGTCAACTAGGGCTGGCACAGTTACTGTATAACCCACGGTTATGGAGGAAGACCGTCATGAAAATAAAAATAAACGTTTAAAACAAAAAATAATAATACTTATTTTATTTTTTAAAAGTTGACTGAAGACGGGATTTGTGCGGACATGTATTATTTATTACATTGTTAGCCCAGAAAATCTTAAGCGTTATTACATACAGCCAGGAAAAACTATTGGATATCAGAGCGGTCAACTTATCAGCACTACGACCAGGAATACGACTTTCCTGAAGCGGACCCTTTCTTCATACCACCCAGGTCATTTGAACTGATCCCAGAGGCCAACCCAAAACAACGCCGCCGGAGGAGAGGGAGTCAGAGAGGTCTTCTAGTCAGACTTAGGAGGCGCGCACACCCCCAACGCTTCCGAGTATATTACTCGCTAATGTACAATCCCTAGATAACAAAGTTGACAAAATCAGGGCAAGAATTGCTTTCCAGAGAAACATTAGGGATTGTAACATTCTCTGTTTCATGGAAACAAGGCTCTGTCGGGATATGCTGTCGGAATCGGTACAGCCACCTGGATTCTCAGTGCATCGCGCCGAAAGGAATTAACATCTCTCTGAAAAGAAGAAGGGCGGGGGTGTATGTTCATAATTAACGACTCATGGTGTAATTGTAACAACATACAGGAACTCAAGTCTGTTACGAATCCCGCCGAGGATGGTGCCTCTTCCCGTTCGGGCGGCGCTCGGCGGTCGTCGTCTCCGGTCTACTAGCTGCCACCGATCTCCTTTTCTGTTTTCTTTTGAGTTTGTCTAATTTGTATCACCTGTTTTGTGTTTAGGATAGGGGGTTATTTAAACCCAGTTGGCCCGCCGACTTTTGTGCGGGCTTGTTATTCTGTTTGTTGTGGTGGTGTTTTTGTAGTGTGAATTTTGTCCTAGTTWATTGTGGACTGGATTTTGACGCGCCCTTTTGTTGTGTGGCGTAGGCGTCACATTTATATTCTGTTCGGAATATTAAAGTTTATTCCACTTGCTCAAAACTACCTGCTCTCTGCGCTTGACTCCTTCATTCACCATTGGAATCGTGACAAAGTCCTTTTGTTCACCTGACCTAGAATTCCTCACAATCAAATGCTGACCGTATTATCTCCCAAGATAATTATCTTCGGTTATTGTCACAGCAGTGTATATCCCCCCTCAAGCCGATACCAACGACGGCCCTCAAGGAACTTCACTGAACTTTATGCAAACTGGAAACCATATATCCTGAGGCTGCATTTATTGTAGCTGGGGATTTTAACAAAGTAAATTTGAGGAAAAGGTTACTTAAATTCTATGAACATATTGACTGTAGCACTCACACAGGAAAAACACTGCTCCATTGTTAGTCTAACTTCTGGGATGCATACAAGGGCCTCCCCCGCCCTCCTTTAAGCAAATCTGACTACGACTCCATTTTGCTCCTCCCTTCCTATAGGCAGAAACTCAAACAGGAAGCACCCGTGCTAAAGACTATTCAACACTGGTCTGATCAATCGGAATCCACGCTTTAAGGTTGTTTTGATCACGCGGACTGGTATATGTTCCGGGTAGCCTCTGAGAATAATATGTACAGTGTACACCGAAATGGTCACTGAGTTTATCAAGAAGTGTATAGGAGATGTTGTACAAACTGTGACTATTAAAACCTACCCTAACCATAAACTGTGGATAGATGGCAGCATTCGCGCAAGCATGAACCACCGCATTTAAACATGGCAAGGGGAAGGGAATATGGCAGAATACAAACTGAGTAGTCGTTCCCTCTGCAAGAAAAGCAAACAGGCAAAACGTCAATATCGAGACAAAGTGGAGTCGCAATTCAACGGCTCAGACATGAGACGTATGTGGCAGGGTTTACAGATCAGGGACTACAAAAGGAAAACCAGCCACGTCGCGGACACCCACATCTTGCTGCCAGACAAGGTAAACACGTTCTTTGCCCGCTTTGAGGATAACAGTGCCACCGACGCGGCCAGCTACCAAGGACTGTGGGCTCTCRTTCTCCATGGCCGACGTGAATAAGACATTTAAACGTGTTAACCCTCGCAAGGCTGCCGGCCCAGGCGGCATCCCTAGCCGCGTCCTAAGAGCATGCGCAGACCAGCTGGCTGGTGTGTTTACGGACATATTCAATCTCTCCCTATCCCAGTCTGCTGTCCCCACATGCTTCAAAATGGCCACCATTGTTTCTGTACCCAAGAACGCAAAGGTAACTTAACTAAATGACTATCACCCTGTAGCACTCACTTCTGTCATCATGATGTGCTTTGAGAGACTAGTCAAGGATCATATCACCTCCACCTTACCTGTCACCCTAGACCAACTTCAATTTGTTTACCGCCCCAATAGGTCCACAGATGATGCAATCGCCATCACACTGCCCTATCCCATCTGGACAAGAGGAATACCTATGTAAGAATGCTGTTCATTGACTACAGCTCAGCACCCCGCTATCATCCAGATGGCGAGGTCAGTACAGGTGCATCAAAGCTGGGACCAAGAGACTGAAAAACAGCTTCTATCTCAAGGCCATCAGACTGTTAAACAGCCATCACCAGCACAGAGAGGCTGCTGCCTATATACAGACTTAAAATCATTGGCCACTTTAATAAATAATACTAGTCACTTTAATAATGCCACTTTAACAATGTTTACATATCTTGCATTACTCATCTCATATGTACAGTTTATACTGTATTCTATACTATCTATTGCATCTTAGCCTATGCCGCTCTGACATTGCTCATCCATATATTTATACATTCAAATAAATATATAGGCTCAAGCATTTCACTACACTCACAATAACATCTGCTAACCATGTGTATGTGACCAATAAAATTAGAAACAAGCTAGGTGTTGTAGCAAACGAGTCTTTGGTTGCCTAGGCAACACCCCCCACAATGCAGCAGCAGTACACACAGAAATAGAATGAATAGAACTGGCTTGGAACCTGCAACCCTGGTAATTTAACTGGTAAACTCATGGGTACACTCGCAGTGAGAGGAGAAAATGTGCTATTCTAACAGTTATTATGGAGACTGCGGTCATTTGGCTGACCGTCAACCAAAATTCCATGACCATCACAGCCCTAGTGTCAACCCATATCTTTACACCAGCATTAGCGCACAACCAGATTCACGGAGAATCCTTKCAATAACATTTCATTTTATAAAACCAACTCACACGGAGAGCTCTGAAAACAAACAGCACACACTTTCCCTGTTTTTGCCACACAAAACAATTCTGGTGAACAATTTTCTGGTAATGAGGGTCCATAAAAACCCAATTAAACTCTTCATGTCAGTAGACATTCAATATTGCTCCTTATTACTGGAATAATGTGCCACATTATGTGGTAGAATAATTTGCTACATAATGTGGACAGTGTTTGGACATCCTGGCCTGAACACTGTCAGGTCAGTGGCTCCATTGACTGTCTCCTCACCCCCAAATTGTCTCCTTGGTTCCAGCACCTGTTACTGGGCAACTGGCTATGAACCATGGGAACCAGGTTCTCTACTGTGACTACAGACCTCCTCGGCACTTTAAAGGCTACATACACTAACTTTGCAAATGACTTATAACATTTGTTTTCTTCAGATAAACTATTATGACAGTGCACACTTCAGTCCAGTCATCACAAGCAAGCACCTGTCAGCTGCAGTCAGTCAGTCACCAGTTGTGGAGCTGGAAATATTTTTAAGCTTAGATGTCATGATTGTGAAATGGATAATAGGCTAACTCTGAAGGTTATGGATATGTAAATGTTTAATAGAGAAGAGACAAGCTTTTATCTTATCATATGTAAGGTCAACTGAACTGTAGTGACTATGTAGGACACAACAACAAAATGGTTTGAATTCATCTGAACTTTGTGTCAGACTCAAAGCACTTTCCAGGTAGCCTACCATCACAAAGTTCAGCGAGGACATGCTATGTTCATTCAAATAAACTGCCCCTTTTCATCAAAATGGAAACGGACCTTTCAGCATGAAGAACTTTTCAGAAAGAACTACAGTAACTTTTTAAAGCATCTGAGGTTTACATGAGTTCCAAAAAGCAAGGAAGTGTCTTATGTAAACAGAACAAACTTACTTCAACATGACTCAAACCAAGGGTGAGCAAGTATACTGCATATGGGTTGGGTCTTGAATTCAAAACCACCACATCATATACATTTCAAGCATCAAACAAGACCACATTACTATGTAATAAACTATTTCTGATCCATTAAAAACAGGATATCATTTTAGCACTTAACATTACAGAATATAATAAAGTGCAATAGAATTGTTAATGGTATGGTAACTAGTTAGTTTCACACAATAAACACGGGAATASACCACATCAACCTACTTGGTTTTATTATAGAGGGGTAACAACACAAGAACAATATAGTAAAATGGAAGGGTTTGCGGATAGGGTTAAAAAGGGGTGGGATACCTGTTATTCTAGCTACTATGGCACACAGTGTGTGGTGTTTTACCTGAAAAAWATATAATTAGCCTATACTGTACTTAAATTAATTGGTATCTGGCCAAATAATGTTTACGTTGTGTGTAACTAACGTGTTACTATACCATTACCATGTTATTCATAGTAGTAGCAAAGCCAACAGCTGTTATTTTTTTTTTGTCTCTTGTAGGAATGCATTGCAGACAGTTTACACATTTCCCAAGCACGCCAAAATGAGCGGCAGTTTCAGCGTGAGACTATAAAATCAAATAAYGCCAACAGGATTTAGTTCAGCGAGGTTCTGAGTGGCCTGATAACAGCGACAAAAKCTGCCAAGTTGCACAGCTAAAGTTTTTGAACATAAGTTTAAGTTATGGTTGGACTCAATAGAAATGTCTAAAGATTTTAGTTAAGACTTGACAGCTTGACTTAAAGCTCGAGCTGTCAATGAGCGCACTTTCACAAGAACCCTCTACTTTGCTCAACAAATAATTGATTTTAAAGTGAGGCCCTATCGCTCACTATTAAACACACTTCCCGTATAATAGCAATAGACATGTTAATTTAACGTTCTGTTTCTTTCTCCAATGTGAACTCACAGCGCTTCCAGTCATTCACGTTCCAGCGTATTCATCCTCCTTACTAGCTCTTCCTCCACTAGACAGCCTGAGAAAAGCCGAAACTAAACTCTCCAAATAGCTAGCTAAGTTAGGCTACTTTCTCTCCTCAAACCAAACTAAACACAGTCCAAGCTGTACTTGATAGTTCTCTAAAGACGAACACACTGAACTTAAGTCAAATATTTACCTGGTAAATGTCATGGATATCTCAGTAGGAAAAGTTTTCCAACAGCTTATCTCCACATGAATCSTTTGATGGACCAAAGGTACTGCGCGAGCTCCTCCCTCTCWCCATGAGGTCATTTATAACTTGGTCGTGCGCGCAACTGCGCATCAACTGCAGTGCACGGTACTGGTAACCATGCAGACCAACATGCATAGMGCATGCCTAATGTGCACAATCTTATTTAATCAAAGTACAGTAGTGATGCGCATTTATTATGTGGGCAAAACTACAAGGCCCTTTGTTGTTGTTTTGTTGTTGTTACGTTTATTCCATGTAGGCCGATATTACATTTGCGAAACGTTTTTGATGTGGTGTAAAATTACTTGCTGAACGAAGATTACTGGATTAGTGTTTCATTGAGTGATATTTAATGTGAAGTAAAGTACACGTGCCTTAGGCTTGCTCTTTATACCATTATAGTCAGGTYTATGGCGACACCGTGAGGCACAAACTGCTATCTCAATCAACTGTCTTTTCAAGTACTTTCAATTTTCGGGATGGAAGTGACCGGTCTGAAATAAAAAATGTGCAACTTTTAAAACATTTTTATGTGGAAGCTCCCGAGTGGCACATTAGTCTAAGGCACTGCATCTCATTGCTAGAGGCGTCACTACAGACACCCTGGTTCGAATCCAGGCTGCATCACATCCGGCTGTGATTGGGAGTCCCATAGGGCGGCGCACAATTGGCCCAGCTGCGTCATTGTAAATAATAATTTGTTCTTAACTGACTTGCCTTGTTAAATAAAGGTTAAATACAACYACAAAATGTATTCCCACTTCCTTGTACCACCCATACACGTGGCCCTCCTGGTGTAAAAACTTAATAAGTAAAATATACAAGGACTAACAACCACAGAAGTAGCCTGTACACCACAATGGATACTACAACTTATATTAGGCATTGGTTTTCATATTGTTTATAACAACGTCGTTCCTATAATTATTTTCTTGAGCAGAAATGTTTTAAAATATAACAGAATATGATTAAGAAACAGCACATATTTTGGTTACCTCTCTCCTCAACTCCTCCTCCCCTGCGCGAGGCAGGGTTATTGTTGGACTCGTGTTTTCTCAGCAGTACAGCAGATGTCATAGAAGCAATCAACCCTGTCAGATGGCTGGGAAGTCATTGGCAGGGAAATGCACCATCTGTCTGCAGCTCAGCAGACCACCAACCACTCCATCCCTCAGCTAGAGACTGAGGCCTCAGAATTACATACACAGATGGTACCAAAGGCTTGAGTGAACATTGAGCACCACAGAGCTTTAGGTGTGCATGGTATCTCAATGTTATAAATATGATATCTATCCTCCAGTCTCCTTGTTATGAATGCACAGGTAACTAGCCCGAATCCCAACGGATCAAAAAGCCTCATAGGCTGAAGGAGAGAACAAAGCGAGGGCCTTCTCATATTCTGTCCAACCTCACCAGCTGCTGGAATAGAATCCAGCTAAGACTGCCAATTGATGTAAAAACATTTGTTTCCTGCGTTATGCTACTACCATCTTGCAAAATGACAGGTTAGTATGGCCTAGTATTTCCCAGTGTGCCATAAAAGGCTTTTACTGGCACTGACTTCTTTGCCACAAAGACAGGCAACAAAAGGTTAGTTTCTGTGTAAACACCAGGACACTGGCATACTGCTGGCAGAGTGTCACTCTTGGGAAATACTGCATAGTACTATAATTATGAAATGGTGTAGTGATGTAAAATATGCATGTGGAAGAGCAGTTCCCATCAATATAATAGACAAGCAAGCCAGAAAATACCTCATGACAGGGGAAAGGACTCAGACCCTGGTTTTCCTAGGTGTAAACATCCATGGTAAAGCTTAAAAAAAGCAACGAAAAATTCCATCTCCTTCAAGCTAACAGGAGTTAGTTGTCGCCACCCTCTGGTCATTACAAAATTTGCAGTATGAAAAAGCAACACTTTCAACTGAACAATTCATTAATTGTATTTTATTTAATCTAGAAGTAACCATAAAAAACAAAGGACAAAATGTTTAATGCCATGCAGTTTTTTTTTATTCAAGCTTTTCACTATGAAAACACTCAATGACAAAAGTCAGTCATCCAGCTTATACCCACTTATGCAACATACCATTTCAAAAATGCCCACCATGTGTGCCTTTAGTTCACTTAGGGTTACAGGATGTCTCATTCGTAAAAATAAAAAAATGTAAAGGCACAGTAAGTGCTGGTTTGGAGTAAGCTGAAAACCCACCATAACCCTGCAAAGCTCCACTTTCTCACCTAAAAGTAGCAAAGTTACAAATTGCAACTAATTAACAGCCGAATTGATTCTACATTAAATCAAGAAAGTTAAACATTAAAGAATTTTCTGATGTCTCATGTCGGTCCCCTCATGCATATAACTAACACATCCTGTTGGTCTTTCACAGGCGACTTCACATTTCCCCTCAGGCAACTTCAACACGTTGCTTCAGAACTTTTTCGGTTGCTGGATGCAGAAGCTGGACTTGAAAGCTGGCGAGTGTGCCTTCTCCATAGCAGGTCTGAGTCTGCTGTGTTTCACACTTACTGGGGTCTCTGGGAAGTCATGTCCCAACTGAAACAATGAGGACATTTTATAAAATCATGGCTTAACAAGCAATCCGGAGGAGACCATTTTACTATGCCAATCTGAAGAAGCTAGGCTACGAGTAAAGTGTTGAGACTTGCATTAAAATTACGAATGAAGACACTCCCCCCACATCTAAACCTGCTTTTTGGCCAACCCTTGTGGGACTGATGCAGCCATCATTTTAAGTCAGATATCCTTACCTTGTCAAGTGTTCCTGACATCAAGACACTGATTTGCTGCATTCTGCTGGAGGTGGCTGCAGATCTAGAACAGTATTACATGTTTAACGACAAACATTGCAGTTAAGTGTTTTCCTGACGCATTCTCAATGTAAAAACAAAAACATTTGTAAATGACYAGACCCTGTATTTGGGAGTATTGGGTCATTGTCATTTGGCACCAAATAGAATAAAATACTTGAACAGAGATGGGCTACRTGAACTGTACCTGGGTTTGGGAACTTTGTGTTCCCTCTCTGGGTTCACATGGTGGGTGGCATGACTCTCCTCACAGSTTTTCTTGACCACTCGTTTCCCCCCAGCCTTCACTGTGGTGCCAGAGCGGAACCGTTTAAAATAGGGGAAAATAAATTAATTACATACTCATTCTTTGCAAATCCAGAATTTAATGCCATTTGGAAAGTTATACAACTTCCTGCACTTGGTCATGAAGGAGTTAAAACTKTTCAGAGTTACTGTAAGACAAAACCAAACAACTTCAGGTTATAATGTCTTGGAATTTTGCCATTATACAATGAGACTTTGGGAGTGTCAGTGTTGGAAGAAGAAAGTTGGCAGTGAGAATAGAGATCAGCCTTGTTGTTTCTTTTCCATAGACTTGCTGTAGGCAGGTTTAATCAAAATAGTCTACTTTACCCACATCCTGTCAAAACAAAAAGTGCTTTGATGTTCTAGAATACCACCAAACAACGTGTAGCTCAGAAATAATTACATTTGTACTGTGCAAAGAATCTCTTTCAGGGGCAGGTATCAAGCAGGGCAGAACTGATCCAATTTTTTTTTTTTATCACTCCTACGGCCCCATAATTTATTTTCTGCGACATCTGCATGTCACACCAGAACAGTATGCAATAGGCATATCGTAGGCCAGGTCCAAAACCAAAGATTTGTGGAAATGCAAARATCCCGTCAATTAGCATTTTAATAATAGTTTGAGTGGGACTATTTGTACTCAAAATCACCATACATAAGCAAAAATCTGCAGAGGACATTCACTTAACTGTATGAACAGTGTTGGCCTGTCCCTTGAGTGCAGCTTAGAGCACAGAATGTACCATGTTTGCACAATAAGCTATGCACCGATTCAATTTTCTTCACGCATCGTAACGAAAAAAAGATCATAGTAGCAGTAATGGGGGCATTTAGAACTACTTTAGTTTTAACTCGTTTACCACCTACGCACTTGAGATTTGAGCGTGCGTTCCAACATTGTCGTCTACCAATGTGTTTACAAGATTGTAACAATGTTTGCAGGCGAAAACAAGATCAGGCCTATATTGTAAATGCACTGAATGTAAACCACACTTACCGCCTCGAAAAAGCAAACAAMACATTACATCGAACACATTTTTGGACAAAGAAAATATGCACAACTTGATGCAAATMACGAATTAATATGAATAAGTCACCACCATACCTGCTGGAGGATGGCCAGCCTTCAATTCAGGACTCTCTCTTACTCCAGATTTAGATAGTTGCACCATTCTCGACTTCTGAACAACAATAACAGAAGACAAAGTACCACAACGCCCACTTTATACTGCTGAAAGGAAAATGACTTAGTTTACGCAGGAAGCGAGCATCAGCAGCATGTGGCTGCAGCAGACTCATTTATTCCACGAGTGAACCAGAAATATGGAGTGAACAGTTTCAACAACTTGCATGTTCTATCCATTCAGTGTATAGATCYGCGCATGTGTGCATGGTGCTCATTGAGGATGTTCATAATCTAATCCTACTTCTTATCTACCAATTCTGTCATTTATTCAACACCATTGCRTAGTTCAAAAACAACCTCCAGCCACGCCCCTTTTGTTTTCAGATCTGAATATAAGCGGAATAGATGTAAGCAATATGGTGATGGTAGTGTGAATTTACACATCACTATCTGACTTTTTAAAGATCTGTACATTKTGAAAGACCAAGAGTACAGGGAGGGGCTAGAGATATGAGTTTATGAAAATCTCTCATTTATCTTAGTGATAAATGCGTGATATTTATGTAATAAATTGTTTAAAACATTTTGAAAATAAAACTTGATGTCCTGAAGATAAAAAACGATGCCTCCACTATCGGTCTTTTTGTCACTTCTAACAACTTTCAAAGTGTATCTGGAAAYGTCTTTAGTCTGTTTATGAAATAAGACGAAGAAAATTGTCTGGTCATTCTATCATGGTGTCTATCCCAAATGACACCATATTCTTTATATAGTGCACTACTTTTGACAAAGGCCRATAGTGCACTACATTTGACTAGAGACCTATGTAAAGAATAGGGTGCCATTTTATTAGGGACGTATCGTTGTCTTTTTTTTACTGAAATAATTGGATGTATGCAAAGAGGAGAGGATGAGGAAGCATAGTTAGGGAGGAGTTGTAAGAGCTCTTCATGGARCAAATGTTCACATTTATTTCTGTTGGTTGTTGTGCACAGAAAATGTCAGCGAACTATTGATGAAAGATCCAGGACAGAGAATGGAAAAATAAAGAGAATATCTTTCAGTCACAAAAATGTCTGCAATTACACAATTAATTTAAAAAACAAAAGTGAACTTTTATTATCGTTGCATGTTTGTGTTATGATGCCATCTTTCCCCCCTCCCTTTATTTCTTCATATATTTATAGATCTATAATATAGATTTGACATGGCACACCTCTTTACCAGTGCTGATGAACGTAAACCAGGTGGCATTTTTTCTGTATTTACAATAAAATGAAGGAAATGTACAAGACTCCATGGCATACACAATCTCAACATTAAGAACAAATACAATTTGATCCCTCTGTACAAACTAACATCTTTAGGTTACTATATATTTTTTTACAGATATGAGTTCATGATCCATTTTTGCCTACGAACATACACATTCCRCCTTCTGACTCTTTACCGCAAACCTTTCATCACATAACCCACACCTTCACCATGCTACCACAGCTACAGGTTTCCAAAAGAAAAACTAACATCTAGACAGAGCAGGACAACACTCACGATAATGTCCAGTGCCGCCCGCCCCGAACACKCCCACTGCTCTTCTTTAAAAATAAAAATAAACACATTCCTTGGTTTCCTTCTTTCTTTGGTTAACATTCCATTTCTCCATCTGCCATCGCATCGATCTCCACATTCAGATCCACATTTTCAAAAACAAACATACAAGTAAAAGTTTATGGAAGAGTTAATCTGTCAGGGTTTCCAAGATGGAGTCCCTATACCCAGGAATCTGGCGAACCTGGGTACTGATCCGCCCTGTAGGAAGGCCTCCGGGTGGTGGAGTAAAAGTCCACGTAGTTCGTGGTGGATTTGAGTCCGTGACCGTGCGACTTTGAGCTGTAGTCMGCCGTGGGGGGAAAGCTGACCACTTCCTCCACGTAGGGGTCATCGTAGCCGTGTGGAGACTGCAGGTACATTCTGTAGGTGTCGTAGTTCCGCCTGCTCGGCTCCTCGGTGTAGTACATCTGCTGCTGTGGAGACAACAGAAGCAACACAATCAGATCGGTCTATGTCAAATAAAGGAAAATATCTACTTTTAACTGTCTGATGGGAGAAAAGGATGATAGTTTGTTGATTCAAACGTATTACAACTTTGTGTATCAAAATTCACGCTGTATGGCTGAACAAAGTTGGTTGTAATGAGTGGTGGCTCTTTAAAATCGGAGGACGGGCTCCAAGTAATGGCTGGAAAAGAATGAATATTATCAAACATCAAAGAAATGGCTTCCGTGCGTTTGAAACCATTCCATTAACGCCATCACAACCATTATTATGAGARATCCTTCCTTCACTAGCCTCCTTTGGGTGTAATATCCTGACTGTCTATTTCCTGTCTAGTCAGAGACGGGTAGAGGGAGGAAAGGAGGGCACAAAGCTCCCTTCTCTTGGGTGTTATCCGAGTAGGCACACAGGGACGTGTCCACACTGTGACAGGTGCCTGAGACGCACCCACTGCCGCCCAGCCCATTCCTATTACAGCAGTCACATTCACTCTCGCTCACACAATGACTGATGTGTTGGACGTCTCCCAACTCCCTCATTCACCCACACTGTAATACGTGTCAGTCTCCTTCCATTAGTGTAGCGGAGCGAACCAGCCGCCTGCACCGGCCAAGTTGATAGCGCAGGGAAAGATGGAGATGTTCGACCAAAAGGGATTGATTTAGAGTCTGTAGTGAATTTACCTGTGCTCTTCTGGGGTCCTCTCTTGTCGGCGAGGAGTAGGACCCGATATAATATGGTGACGGCTTTCCAGACCCTGGAAGAGAAATGATCAAGATAACGGTATAACTTAAAATTGCCATGAACATAAACGTTGTTACCGTACAATATTACTCCAGGGAGTGTTGCTGGGTAGCCAGGCAGAAGGTTAGGCAGGGAGGCTGCAGCTTCCCCAGCTCTGTTTACTCTGCCGTCTCAGCACCCCATTGAGGGCTCTCCATCTGGCAGCGGCCATTGTTAGTTGCCCTGAGGAAGAGTAGGGCACTTCCCAAATGGCACCCTTTCCCATATATAGTGCACTACTTTAGACCAGGGCTCTGGTCAAAAGTAGTGCACTATARAGGGAATAGGGTGCCATTTGGGAAGTAGCCCAACTCTTCCTCAGGGCAACTAACAATGACCGCTTTGTAGTGGCTGCTGAGCCGAGTTGCTCACAATGCGGGCGGACCAACGACTATATTGCTCAGCAGACCCACTTAAACGCAACAAAGAGGCTCAAGTGCTCTTTTGAACTACCGACCGTCYAAGAGCCTCCAGCTCCCAATAAGGATGATAAGAAACAGGGAGGTAGGGGATAGCTAGCGGAGAGCTAGGGGAGAGGGGGCATGGAATGCGATTCCTGGGAGTGGTGAGATGGATTACGCCCTACATAGAGGCAGAAAGGCCCTAGGGGATACTTTGATCACGGTCTGGTGCACATGGCTGATATGTTTTCAATCAAATTCCAACGATTCAACCGATACACMGTTTTTATGGGCGATTTTTGTGTGATAATTCTCTATGCTCATTGTTTACCTGTATATTGGTATTTATGTACATTGTTGTCCCCTTGGTTTTTATAAAATTGCATAGTTGACTGTGCCCTGTGATAATCAGAACGGTGTTCTTTGATTCCCAGCATTGCAGGAGAGGAGGTTGCACTGCCAGCTGTGGAGAACACAACATGGAGGTCAAAACAACGAAACGTTGAATTGAAACGCATTCGTTCCTTATCTAGGGCTACGTCCCCAACGGCTCCTCATTTCCTATCTAGTGCATTACTTTTGAAAAGAGCCCRGTTGGCCCTGGTCAAAAGTAGTGCACTAGGCCCCCTAGGGAATAGATTGCCATTTGGGACGTAGCCTAGGTGAATGATTGTCTACGTAGCTAGGCTGACCTGACTGGTTGACCGGTGACATCTGTATGGTGCTGGTAGGGAGGGTGGGCTGAGACTTGAATCTGTCGCGCTCTAGAGTAGACACGGGCGTGATGAAGTGGTGTTGGTTCCATCCGTCCTGAAGACCACCAGAGAAAGGAAACGGTGTTAGTATGAGCCACAGAGACCTGGGGTGCATCACAATCATATTTCCTTTCTCCTGAAGTGTATACTACATCCCACAAACCTAAAAGCATTGGGCTAATGGAAGTTTCCATCATATTTCTTACAGTAAATMTCCTTTAAATGAAGGGAAGTGAACAAATCGAATAGAAATGTAATGGTTGCATACACATATTTAGCAGATGTTATTGTGGGTGTAGTGAAATGCTTGTGTTCCTAGCTCCAACAGTGCAATAATATCTAACAATTCACAACAATATATACACATCTAAAAGTAAAAGAATGGAATCAAGAAATACAGAAATATTAAGACGAGCAATGTCAGAGTTCGGATAATTTATATATATATATATAAAAACACACACACAGTGCATTCGAAAAGTATTCAGACTTATTCCAGATTTTGTTACATTACAGCCRTATTCTAAAATTGATTAAATTATATTTTTCCCTGCGATCTACACACAATAACCCATAATGACAAATCAAAAACAAGTTCAGAAATTTGGGCAWTTTTTTTTTTTWAGAAACAGAAATACCTTATTTAGATAAGTATTCAGACCCTTTGCTATGAGACTTGAAATTAAGCTCAAGTGCATCCTGTTTCCATTGATCATCCTTGAGATGTTTCTACAACGTGATTGGAGTCCACCTGTGGAAAATTCAATTGATTGGACATGATTTGGAAAGGCACACACCTGTCTATATAAGGTCCCAAAGTTGACAATGTATGTCAAAGCAAAAACCAAGCCARGAGGTTGAAGGAATTGTCCGTAGAGCTCCGAGACAGGATTATGACGAGGCACAGATCTGGGGAAGGGTACCAAAACTTTTCTGCAGCATTGAATGCGCCCAAGAACATAGTGGCCTCCATCATTGTTAAATGGAAGAAGTTTGGAACCACCACGACTCTTCCGAGAGCTGGCCGCCCGGCCAAACTTAGCTATCGGGGTAGAAAGGCCTTGGTCAGGGAGGTGACCAAAAACCCGATGGTCACTGACAGTGCTCCAGAGTTCCTCTGTGGAGATGGGAYAACCTCCCAGAAGGACAAACATCTCTGCAGCACTCCACCAATCAGGCCTATATGGTAGACGAAAGRCACTTCTCAGTAAAAGGCACCTGACAGCCCGCTTGGAGTTTGCCAAAAGGCACCTAAAGGACTCTCAGACCATGAAAAACAAGATTCTCTGGTCTGATGAAACCAAGATTGAACACTTTGGCCTGAATGCCAACTGGAGGAAACCTGGCACCATCCCTACGTGAAGTATGGTGGTGGCAGCATCATGCTGTTGGGATGTTTTCCAGCGGCAGGGACTGGGAGACTAGTCAGGATCGAGGGAAATATGAACAGAGCAAAGTACAGAGAGATCCTTGATGAAAACCTGCTCCAMAGCGCTCAGGACCTCAGACTGTGGTGAAGGTTCACCTTCCAACAGGACAACGACCCTAAGCACACAGCCAAGATAACGCAGGAGTGGCTTCAGGACAAGCCTCTGAATGTCCTTGAGTGGCCCAYCCAGAGCCCTCACTTTAACCCAATCGAACATCTCTGGAAAGACCTGAAAATAGCTGTGCAGCGACACTCCCCATCCAACCTGACAGAGCTTGAGAGGATCTGCAGAGAAGAATGGGAGAAACTCTCCAAATACAGGTGTGCCAAGCTTGTAGCGTCATACCCAAGAAGACTCGAGGCTGTAATAGCTGCCAAAGGTGCTTCAACAAAGTACTGAGTACATTAAAAAATATATATATTTTAATGTAAACACTATGGGCTATTGTGCGTAGATTAATGAGGAAATATGTTAATGTAATCAATTTTAGAATAAGGCGGTAACGTAACAAACAGTGGAAAAAGTGTAGGGGTCTGAAAACTTTCCGAATGCACTGTATACTGTWCAGTATGTGATTGGACGTATAGACATTATGGACAGTATGTGAATAGAATATGTAGTATTTCTGTAGAATACGTAGGATAGAATAGTATATGCACAGCAATAGTTGAATAGGATGGCATTGACTAGAATACAGTATTATACATATGAAATGTAATGTAATGTGAACATTATTAAAGTGACCAGTGTTCCATGTCTATGTACAGTTGAAGTCGGAAGTTTACATACACTTAGGTTGGAGTCATTAAAACTCGTTTTTCAATCACTCCACACATTCCTTGATAACAAACTATAGTTTTGGCAAGTCGGTTAGGACATCTACTTTGTGCATGACACAAGTAAATTGTTCCAACAATTGTTTACAAACAAATCTATTTAACTCTTAACTTCACTGTTAATTCAGAAGTTTACATCCACTAAGTTGCCTGTACCTTTGAACAGTTGGAAAATTCCAGGAAAAATCTAACGTGTCATGGCTTTAGAAGCTTCTGATTACGCCTAATTGACATAATTTGAGTCAATGTGAGATGTACCTGTGGATGTATTTCAAGGCTACTTTCAAACTCAGTGCCTCTTTGCTTGACATCAGGGAAAATCAAAAGAAATCAGCCAAGACCTCAGGAAATTGCAGACCCCACAAGTCTGTCATCCTTGGGAGAAATTTCCAAATGCGTGAAGGTACCACGTTCATCTGTACAAACAATATAGTACGCAAGTATAAACACATGGACTATGCAGCTGTCATACCGCCCAGGAAGGAGACGCGTTCTGTCTCCTAGAGATGAACATGCTTTGGTGCAAAAAGTGCAATCAATCCCAGAACAACAGCAGAAGGACCTTTGTGAAGATGTGGAGGATACAGGTACAAAAGTATCTATATCCACAGTAAAACAAGCTCTTATATCGACATCAACCTGACAAGGCCACTCAGCAAGGAAGAAAGCCACTGCTCCAAAACCGCCATAAAAAGACCAGACTACGGTTGCAACTGCACATGGGACAAAGATCGTAACTTTTTCTGCGAAATGTTCCTCTGTGTCTGATGAAACAACAAAACTAAAACTGTTAGCCATATGACCCATGCGTTATGTTGGAGGAAAAGGGGGATGCTTGCAAGCCGAAGAAACACCAACCCAACCATTTAGCACGGGATGCAGCATCATGTTTGTGGGGTGGCTTGCTGCAGGAGGGACTGTGCACTTCACAAAAAAATTGCCTTCATGAGGCAGGAAAATTGATGTACGATATGTTGAAGCAACATTCTCAAGAGACATCAGTCAGAGCTTAAAGGCTTGTCGGCGGAAATGGGGTCTTCCAATCTGGCGACAATGATCCCCAGGCACGACTTACACAGTTGTCGGCCAAAATTGCTTAGGACACCTGAAAGTCCAGGTTGCGAGTAGCGCCATCACAAGCGCCTCGCATCCTCTCATCCTAGAAAATGTGTGGGCAGAACTAGAAAATAGCGTGTTTGTGTGTGAAAAGAAGGGCCTTACAACGCTGGGACTCCAGTATTTCACACCAGCTCTGTCAGAGGAATGGCAAAATTCCATGCCACCAACTCATTGTGCGAGAAGCTTGCTGGAAGCCTCTACCCAAAATGTTTGACCCAAGAGTATAATTACATTTAAGTAGGCAATTTGCTCTACCAAATACTAATTGAAGTTATGTAAACGTCTTACCATTGGGAATGTGATTGACAAGAAATAAAAGCTGAAAGAAACTAATTCTCTCCTAGTATTCTTGACATTTCACATTCTTAAAATAAAGTGTGTGTCCTTAACGTGACCTAAAACACGGAATTTCTACTAGGATTGAAATGTCGCGAATTGTGAAAAACTGAGTTTAAATGTATTTGGCTAAGGTGTATGTAAACTTCCAACTTCAACTGTACATAGGGCAGCATCCTCTAAGGTACAGGGTTCAGTAACCGGGTGGTGGCTGGATAGTGACAGTGACTAAGTTCAGGGCTGGGTAATGGGTGGAGGCCGGTTAGTGAAGGCTATTTAACAGTCTGATGTGCACACTTTGGCAGGAAGGAGAGATCATTGGGACGTTGCCCTACTTGTAGTTGGCCTCCTCATCCAAACCCTAGTCATTCTCTTACCTTCTTATAGATAGTTCTCAGGTCTCTGTACTGCCAGAGTGTGTTGAGGACCTGAGCGGCAGCTTTCACCACCTTCATGGAGTACCTTTTAGGGACAGAGAGACACGCGTCACTACACATTACCACTGAGAATATATGACCACGGCCTCTTAGGAATCGGTGGCAAAWACATGACATATTGCATGTTTCTGTGGTAGAAAAATGTGTCTACACTCAACTGTCCTCACAACGCTCGCCTTTAGATCATTCTGAGGTGTAACCTCAGGACATATGAACCCAGAGCTTCCTTGTGGAAGCCCAATTTGTCTCTTCTTAGACTCTCCATGTGCATCCCAAATGACACCCTATTCTGTATAGAGTATCATGCACTACGTTTGACCAGAKCCTCTGTTCCTTGTATGTTTTTTCCCCCTTCCCATAACGCTCTGATCAAAYGTAATGCACTATAAAAGAGAATCCGGTGCCATTTAGGACGCAATGCAMACTCGGTCTTAGAAGCAGCCGAAGGCAGTCTTTCCCCCCCTTTCCCTTACCTCTCTCCCCTGCCCTTGGTGATGTTGAACAGCTTCTCGATGCCGCCCGTGTCGGCCAGTGCCTTGGCGTTCTCCATGTTCTTGCTGGTGACCTCGTGCAGGGTGCAGCAGATGGCCGCCACCGTCTCGTCAGAGAGCAGGGTGGTGTCGCCCCCAGGGAGACGGTTCACCAGGTCCCTCATCGCATACTTCCCTGGGAGGGAGGAAAGGAGGGAGGAAAGAGAGAGGGAAGGAGGTAGAGAAGGCAGGAAGGAGAGAGGGATAAAGTACTGRTTATGTACTGTACTTGTAACTTCCTTAATAAATTGACCATCTAGATTATGACAAGGTTTCTTTATAAGCTGATTCWATTTGTCATCCTCACCTTCATATACATTATGTTCCATTTGATATTTTTTTGCTGCAAATAATTAATCTAGCTACACCTTCAACTAAAACGCCACAGAGAGAGAAAGACATTCATTGGATTTGTGTCCTACGTAATGTATTTGTACGGCAGATTCCTTTCTCTACACAGTGTACTTTTTACATTGCGGATGCTACATGAGTTCAGCTTGAGTTGWACTTCCACAGCCTACCATGTGGCTTTCCATAGTGCTAGTAGCCCCCCAAGGGTCTACCCCTACAGATCCTACAAACCCTTGTCCCCCCACCTCTAATTTCCCATCATCCCTTGCATTTTTCATACTCTGTAATGCTGCATAGCACATGTAGGTAAACCAGTATATAGTGTTGGTCTTTATTTATTTGCTCTGTGCTTGTGTAGCACATGTGCATAGCCTACTGTACTGGTGGGTTGCGTTCCCCCCCCTACTACATTGCAGATGCATTGGATCAACCAATGGTTGTGCGCTACGTCATCGACTGCACAGTCGGGATCAAATTGTTATATTATATGATGTGGTGAGCAGATACGATAAACACCTGTCCATGTGTTGTGAGACCTGGAACGTGGCCCGGGTCATCCCTTCACAGAGCCTGTGTTCGCTCCTCACCTATGAGCTCCTTGTTCCTGACGTCCAGGGCCATGTTCCTCAGGGCGGTGGCCACAGAGCAGACCACCCTGTCGTTGTCCATCCTCAGCAGCTCCACCAGGATGGGCAGACCCTTCTCCTTACGCACCGCCGCACGGATGTACGCCGCAAACTAGTACAGAGAAGACAGAGAGAGGACGTTTAAGCTCTCCAACGCATCTCGACCCAAAAGTGTACACTTCAAGTTTCCAAGAAGGAAATGTATTTTGCAGCAATTAGCATACAGTACATAGAAGACTTAAAAACGTACWTTGACTTCACCTATAAATGACAATTGACATTAGTTTTACTGGCATGCTTATGGAGCAGAGTTCCCATTTAAAAATGGTTGCCTTCACACATCTAAGAAACCATACCTGTTACACAGGGGGAAAATAACATTCAATAGAGCAGTGTTCCTGTCATATCCTCTCCTGGGTGCTGTGTTGCATGTGTCCKAAAATGGCACCCTATTCCCTATATAGCGCACTACTTCTGACCGGCCCTGGTCAGAAGTAGTGCGCTATATATAGAGAATAGGGTGCCATTCGGGATGCAATATGTGTACTATATACCTTCCAGTTCCCAGCAGACAGGTTCTGTAAGGAGCCCGCTGAGCCCTCCAGAGTGGCAGGGTTGGAGCTCTCGGCCAGCATGGTCAGGTAGGGCTTCACCACGGCTGGGTGCCACAACATCTCCGCCCCCTTGGGGGACTTGGAGAAGCCGGGGATGGGGCCCACTCCGTCCCACTGAAAACACATGATCACGACTAGAGGTTCTAATACAATGTCGACCATATACGATGACCGAGTACAGTGTTGAGATTCACTTTAGCTCAGGGGCTGTATGTGTCTCAGAGTAGGAGTGCTGATCTAGGATCAGTTGAGCCTTTTTTAAGATCAGAATTAAAAAATATTATATGGACAGGAGATACCTGGTCCWAGATCAGCACTCCTGCTCTGAGACGTTTTGTGAATATGGGCTCCTAGAAGAGTATTAAAGGAATAGTTCACTCCAAAATCAAAGTCTGTCAGATGTGGTCTACTMAGTCCACGTCCCACGCCATCTGTTGTGTAMATCCAGCGATACGACGACTCAATCCCAAATGATTTGGAAAGACAGGTAGACTCCGTCTGATTCCGTCATGTTAGACACAACAGAAGGCGTGGAACGTAGACTCATCTCGCTACTAGACTACTGTTGATTTTTCTTTTTAAATATATATATTTATACACGTTTGACAAACATTTGGAGTGAACATTCACATTAAAGCCTGGAAAGTGACATTTACGCCACTCAGTGATGAGGTGTCATTCCAAAACTCGCCTGGAGTGAACATTCACTTTGGAGGCCTAGGAAGTGATATTTCCACCACTCAGATAMAAGTTGTGTCTGAAATGGCACCCTATTCCCTATATAGTGCACTGCACTATGGGCACTGGTCAAAAAGAAGGTGCACTACATAGGGTGCCATTTGAGACTTAWCCGGCGTTCTTATTCCCCAAGCTTACCTGGTCTTCCTGGGAGCCCTTTTTCTTCTTCTTCTTCTTCCGGCCCCAGCAGCTGGATTCCACGTCCTTACTGGGAGACTCACTGCCCAGTAGACCGTCCAGCTCCTGGGCTCCCTGAAACCTTGACGGGGGCATCTCCAGCTCCAGGCGATACGACAGGTTCCTCAGAGTGCAAATACAGTTCTCCACAATCTAGAGAGAGAGAGAGAGGAGAGGCGGGGAGTCCTGTTAATCATTGAATGTTATTTTATTTATTTAATGTTTCTATACGACTGTGCAGTAACACTTTCCATGCCAATAAAGCCTTTTGAATTTGAGAGCATTTCAGCTATACCACAAATAAAGGCATCTGCAAGGGAAGGCAAATCCACATTTTTGAGGACAGCGATAAGGACCAGGAAAACAGGTTACTGACGGTAAACATGTACCAGAACGGCACTGTCATGGTCCAGGGCAGTGAGGCTGCACTCAGCTCTGTTGTGCAGGACTTCCCCACCCTAACGAAGACAGCGGAAAGCAAAAAAGACCAGGACAGCACCCCGACCTCTCCCCTCACCTCAGGCACCCCAACAGCAGGACTATCCTCCCCCCTGCCTGCCTACAACCACCAGAGCCAAGACCACACTACCATCAGCCTGCTGAGAGACAGGCTGGCTCTGTTAGAAGTATGGGTATTAGTATAAGTATTACTGAGCTGAAGGAGCAGCCCCCCCAGCTACACCACCACCAGCCCAGACACAGAGCTTCTACAGGACCAGAATAACCAGTGCAGGACCCAGCTGAAGAACTCTGTCCAGGAGCTGAGAGAGAGCCTTACCACAGCGCTTGAGGTAAAGGCCACCATGAGGAGAGAGCTGGTGCAGGTAAAGGAGGAGATGGCAAAGGAGTTGTCTGTCATCAAGAGGGTGCTGCAGCACAGAGAGCAGACTGTAGAGACTCCTAGAGAGAAGAGCCCCTCAACCACCCCTAACAGCACCCCACTGGACCCCCTTTACCCACATCCCCCCACCCCCCCCCAATACCGACACCACTTTAACCCACACCTCCCAGTCAACAAGGAGGCTCACATAGGGACACCACTTACTACAGAGAGAAGCTCTCCAGCCCCCCTGACACACCCCCCATGTACACAGGCCCTGTGTAACCTCAGACCCAGACGTAACGCACTAATCTGGTAAAACCCAACTGAGGTGGCGCATCCTCATTGACTCAAAGGGAAATTCATCCCAAGAAGATAAAGCTCTTCCCCACAAACAAGGTGTGCAAAATATGGTGCCCAAAAACACAGGCATGCACTCCACATCCGTGTCCAGCCTGACTTTGTCTCTGGGTGGCACACCAGGCACATTATATTCAACCGGCACCAACAAGGCCTGTCGAAGAGGAGAGCAGGAAGAGAGTAGGCAGCGCTGGTCAAGCAGAGTAGCAGAGGGCATCTGAGCCTGTTTCCCCAACTCCTACATCACATCTCCACTCTGCTGCCCCCGCAAAGACTTTTTCATCCCCGTACCATCAGAAAGTCAACGCTGACATCAACCAGAGGGTGTGCCTACTCCAAACATACACATTGCTCACCACCCAACAATCACCCAGGCATCTTGCACGACCATCCCACTGAGGAAGCAGACAGTAGGGATGTTTGCCAAGTCTCTAAAGGATGTGGCACTTGGTAAACAAACCCCCATGCCGCACTGGAACAGAGGACCCCCCCAGAGACCCCTACAGAACACTGCACCACCAGGAGCCCCAGGCCCTTCAACGCCACACCAGACCCGCGCACCCACAGGCCCCACCCACACCAGAGCATCACACTTCCATCGGCTTAGCCAGACCGGACCGCAGCCTACTACCCCGCACACACCACCTTACCAGACCAGAGAGGAAGCCCCCCGGCCCAGAACTGGTCCTCCTCCACTCCACAAGGGCCCAACAGCAGGACCAGCGCAGCTACGCAGAGGTCGGTCAGAGGACAGGAGAACCCTGTAGGGATTAAGTGAGATTAAACAGCTCTCTCCAATACATCTGCACTAAACACAACGGACGCATGCAACACACACACACCTATTTGTACTAGAATTGACTTGTTCAATGAATAGGGAAATATTAATATAACAGAAAAAATGTTACCTGTTATCCTGTTTATCTCACTCTTAACAACTTATTAGTTACTGTATTTCTGACTGCTATTCTTTCTTTTTGCAACATGAAACACTATCAGTTAGCATGGGAACATTCAGGGCCTAAACTCATCAACCTTGGGGACTGAGAGTTTAGACACTGGAGTTCAACAAAATCTTAAAGATGTTTGACGTCACAATCTTGCAGGAGACATGGTGTAAGGCTGACATTGTCACTCACTGTCCCACAGCTACAGAGAGGTATTGTGCCATCACAGAAACACAGCTCTGTCAATAGAGGCAGAGACTCCGGAGGAAATTGATCATTTGATCAAATCTGAACTACAAAAATCTAATTGAGCCCCTCAAAATTGGTAAATATCACAATTCGGTAAAACTGAAAAAAGAACTTGTACTGACAGAAAAACGTGTTCCTTTACGCAATATATATCCCCCCACTTAGAATTCCCATATTACTCAGAGGAGATCTTCCCCATCTTGAGGAAGAGACGGAGCCATTTCCAGGCCCAGGGAAATGTGCTCATCTGTGGGGACACAAACTGCGCACACAAGGAAACACTACCTGATCTAACGAGCACACAAGGGGACAGCTTTATTACAGGCCATACTGTTTCTAACTGTCTTAATCTCCCCCACAGAAACAACAGTGACAGCACCGTCAACAAAAACACAAGGGATCTGTTGCAGCTCTGTAGAAGCCTGGGTCTGTACTTTGTCAATGGTAGGTTACGGGGGGACTCTTTGGGGAGATTCACCTACTGCTCACCTCTTGGCCACAGTACAGTAGACTATATGATTACAGACATTGACACTTTCTCTCTCAGCTCATTCACTGTCAAGCCTCTAACACCTCTGTCTGATCACAGCCAAATTACATTGTTCCTCAAAATAACAGACATAGAAACAACCACACATTCACAGCCCAGTAACCTGTACAACATCAGACATTCATACAGATGGGCCCAAAACAGCACAGAAGAATACCAGAAAGCAACCTGGAACCAAAATATRCCAACACTCGTAGATAACTTCCTGGATACCACATTCACTCACAGTAAAGAAGGCATCAATCTAGCAGTAAAAAACATCAACTATATATTCAGGCAAACGGCAAAAGAAGCACACTTGAAATTGATAAAAAACAAAACAAAAAAGATCACAGATGACAACTGGTTTGATGCAGATTGTAAAATTATAAYAAAWAAWAAAAAACTTAGAACACTATCCAACCAAAAGCACAGAGACCCAAATAATGGTGAATTACGTCTTCATTACTGTGAGACTTTAAAACTCTATATACGTACACTCAGAACCAAAGCACAGTACAACAGCAAGCAGCTGACACTAATTGAGGAGTCCATAAACACAAACAACTTCTGGCAAAATTGGAAAAAACWAAAAAATCTAAACAAGAGGAATTAGCGATACAAAATGGTGACATATGGACAACCCATTTTAAAACACTCTACAACACCGTTCAAATTGACATAATCAAAATCCATTGGACTCCCCAATTACTGACCAGGAGCTCTATAAGAAACTTCAGGCTCTCAAATTTAAAAAAGCATGCGGACATGATGGCATCCTAAATGAGATGCTCAAACTCACTAGTGCAAAATTAAATTGGCTATATTAAAACTGTTTCATTTCTATCCTGAGTGTAGGTTATTTCCCTGACATCTGGAATCAAGGACTCATAACCCCAATCTTTAAGAACAGAGACAAATTTGACCCTAACAATTACAGAAGCATTTGTGTGAACAGTAACCTGGGGAAGGTTTTCTGTAGTATTATAAATATAAGAGTTCTAAACTTCCTTAATAAGCACAATGTCTTGAGTAAAATCCAAATTGTATTTATACCAAAACATTGCAGGAATGATCATATTTACACCCTGCAGACCCTGATAGATAAACAAGTCCACCAAAATAATACCAAAATATACGCTTGCTTTATCGACTTCCAAAAAGCATTTGATTCTATTTGGCATACAGGACTGTTCTACAAAGTTATTGAAAGTGGTGTAGGGTGTAAAACATATGACATAATTAAATCAATGTATACTGGCAATACGTGCAGCTTTAAAATTGGCAAGAAAATAACAGAATTCTTTAACCAGGGGCGGGGCCAACGGTCAGGGTTGCAATCTGAGCCCTGCACTCTTCAATATTTACATCAACGAATTGGCCACTATTCTAGAAAAATCCTCAGCCACTGGTGTTAGTCTCCAKAATTCAGAAGTTAAATGCCTACTCTTCGCAGATGACCTATGCCTGCTGTCATCCACAGCACATGGCCTACAGCCGAGCCTGGACCTGCTAGAACAGTACTGCCAGACCTGGGCCCTGGCAGTAAACCCCAAAAAGACTCAAATAATGATTTTCCAGAGAAGATCCAGATCTCGGGGAATTAGACCAAAGTTCTCAATTGGTTCAAAATATATAGGAGTACTGCACACACTACAATTACTTAGGTTTAAAAATAAGCTCAACTGGACACCTTGATGAGGCAGTGAATGAACAATTACTTAGGTTTAAAAATAAGCTCAACTGGACACCTTAATGAGGCAGTGAATGAACAGAGAGAAAGCATGCAGGGCATTCTACGCCATTAAAAAGCTAATTCAAATTGAAATACCTATTAAATTTGGCTAAAACAAATTGAATATGTCATTGAACCAATTGCACTTTATGGCAGCGAGGTGTGGTGTCCACTTGCAAAACAAGATTTCATCATATGGGACAAACACCCCATTGAAACCCTGCATGCTGAGTTCTGTAAGATTATCCTACATGTCCAGAAGAAAAACTACAAACAATGCATGCAGGGCAGAATTAGGCAAAAATCCACTAATAATAAAAACTCAAAAAAGAGCAATTAAGTTTTGGAAACATCTAAAATACAGTGACCCCCTCTCATATCATTACCAAGCCCTGCAATGCCAAGAGCTGAGCAAAAAAAAAGAGTCCCCTCATCCAGCTGTTCCTGTGGCTGAGTTCAAAAACCTGTTCTACTAACACACTGAAGCCTCAGGACCAGAACATCCAATTAATCAGGATAAACCAAATTACAACTCAGTCAAAACTAAACTATATTGCTTATTGGGAAACACATGCACAAACACAAAGCAAAATGCAGTGCTATCTGGCCCTAAATCGACAGTACACTGTGGCGAAATATTTGACCATGGTTACTGATCAAAACCTTAGAAAAACCTTGACAAAGTACAGGCTCAGTGAGCACAGCCTTGCCATTGAGAAGGGTAGACACAGGAAAACCTGGCTCCCTGTAAAGCAAAGGCTGTGCAACCACTGCACAACAGCAGAACCTGAGACGGAGCTGCATTTCCTGACAAAATGTAAAAAATATAAAACAAATTTGAAACGCTTATTCAAGGTTTCAAAGACCTCTCRGATGAGAGTAGGCTACCCGTCCTGTTGGGGGAGGACGCAGAGAGCTGTGGGTTGTCAGCGCACTACATTGCTGCCTGCCATAAGTTGAGGGACTGACAGTGTCTGACAGACCAATCAACCTGCACATGTACTCTACTGTATGCTTATTGTTATTGTTGAATGTATGGTTATTTTGACACTGTTGTCCCGTCGACAATTTTGATTCTCATTTWKWWWWATTATATTGTAAATATCCAAAATAAGCTTTGGCAATATGTACATTGTTACGTCATGCCAATAAAGCAAATTGAATTGAATGGAATAGAGATAGAGTGAGAGAGAGAGACAGAGTGAGAGAGAGAGGAGAGAGTGAGAATAGAGATAGAGTAAGAGAGAGAAAGAGAGCGACAGAGAGAGAGAAGGGGGAGGGGAGAGATCTCAATCAGCACACTATACAGCATAAGAGGTTTGTTCCAGTGAAATAGTGATCAATAAGCCAGGCAAGCCGCTCTTGTGAGTGAGTGAGTGAGTGAGTGAGTGAGTGAGTGAGTGAGTGAGTGAGTGAGTGAGTGAGTGAGTGAGTGACTGAGTGACTGAGTGAGTGACTGAGTGACTGAGTGAGATGTGCAGGCCTGGTGTTATCTGTAGCAGTGTAAATTAATTAGGTATGAGAGCCACACTGTGTTAACAGATTAAAGTGTCTCCACTTAGAAAGGGAGATCTGGGCTCTGACAAATGGGTTTAATTCTTTACTGTTTGATGCCCATTCAGTGGTATTTGTTCAGTAGATCACTGTGGTAATAAATGCACAGWGCGCATCCCAAATGGCACCCTATTRCCTTTACTACAGTGCACTACTTTTGACCAGGACGCATAGGGAACAGGGTGTCATTTGGGACACAAAAATCAAAGAGGGAACATTTGTAGGGGAAATAATTAACCGGAACAGCTGGCAGTCTATGAACTGTAATTGCGTGCTATTAACATTGTACACATATGGGTTGATAAAAGGCCTTCCCAATCAAGTTAGTGAGCTGTGCAAGGAGATGAGTGAGAAACGATCGAATCATTCGAAACCGGTAGGGTAGGTGTTGCCCTTAACCCCTACAGCTGCCTGCCATTGTGTGACCGTGTGTGTGTGTGTGCGTGCGTGTGTTTGTGCACAGACCTTGCTGTCGAAGTCCGAGGTGTTGACACAGGCCTTGATGACGTAGAGTAAAGAGTCCACCAGTCCCTCACAGGAACGCATCTGTTTTCTAGCCTCCTCCCCCGCCGAGCTCAGGTTCCTTTGAAACACACACTTTTCAGGACTTCTGGACACAGACATATGGCCCTACAGCACATACAAACACCCAAATAAATCACACACAAAGACAGGCACTGCAACGTACACAAACAGCCACGTAAAAATAGGAAAGWCTGAGTCCCAAACGGCACCCTATTACCCATTTAGTACACTGCTTTCAACAAGGCCCCAAAGGCCTTTGGTCAAAAGTAGCGCACTGTAAAAGGGAACAGGGTACCATTTGGGAAGCAGATGAAACAGTGTTTGTGTTTGTTCCCATAGCGCGACYCTGGCGTGTGTTGTGGGGTTTACTTGCTCCGTCCCATCCATAATGGATTAGGCTCTCTGGTTGGCCTGGGCTATGCCATTACGAGTGTTTTTGAGCGGGGGAAATGAGAGCCTAGCCAAGTGTGCTCAGAGACACCGTCACCAATTAGAGACTAAACTTCTAGCAGCTGCCCAAATAGGAACCTACTCCCTACTTTTGACCAGGGCCCATAAGGGAGCCATTTGGGATACATACATTGCCTTCAAAACGAGGGCCCTGGCAGGGTGGCTGGAGAGCGAGAGTAACCTTTACTACYGCTGGGTTGCACAGTGATTATACTGACTGGGCAACCATAACATAARACCCATCAACTCCTTGCATTATGGGTGGGTTGATCAACGGCCACTGTATTGAATCTGTAAGTACACAGTCTTCTAATTCTGTGTATTTTGTTTGTACATTTTCTTTACCACACTAAATACAGTCATAGATTACCAGACAATGCTTTATTTGCAGTAGCTTTAAACATCCAGAAGGGGGTGGTAGCATAAAGCTCAAAATCTCCATTACCTCAGACAGCCACTTGTGTTCCTCAGGACCAGAGACGAGTGGAACTTGAGTTTGTGGTCCTCGTCGAATGTCGAGCTGCTCCACCCGGAATGGGGTATGATCACAGTGTTGGTCAGAGTAGTTAAGGCATCCCGAATGATTGTCATCTTGACGGAATCACAGGAGGACAGGTTCCACAGCACCCCTGCAGAGAAGACGGAGGAACGGGAGGGGGGGGACATGTTAGAGAGAGAGACAGGGCCACAAACTCCTGGTTGTGTCAGCTGTCATGTGCAGTTAGGCTAGCCCCACAGAGCTGCCGAGGACCAGGGCTTTTTTTATAGCTCAGCACACACACACACACANACGTTAGAGAGAGAGAGACGGGCCCACAAACCCCTGGTTGTGTCAGCTGTCGTGTGCAGTTAGGCTAGCCCTCCAGAGCTGCCAAGATCCAGGCCTTTTTATAGCTCAGTACCACACAGAGAGAAGAGAGGATCAGAGGAAAAATAATAGCCCTCAATAACAAATGAAAGCCATCCGCCAGCAGAACAGAGACGTCGGGCATCCGTATCAAATAGGATCTTAAAGCGCTTTAGATATCCTCAAGGCAAGTGAGGAATAAATTTTCTCTTGAGATGAACACAAGACACCACAAGATACTGGCTCAACGCATCATCTGGATAATGCAACATGTCTCCCGATATCCTGTAATAATTGTATTAGTTTCAAATGTACTTATGGTATCCAGTAATAGTCCTAGTAAAATTTGCGATGGAGGCGCCCTTTGATTCTGCATCTGCTCCAGATTAACCAGCGTGGAGCACGTTCTTTTAATCAGATGGCTGTTCCTGGAAGCAGAAAACACAGGCTGATTTCTAGAGGGCTGCAGCTCAGCTCCTGTCTAACCACAGAGAGAGAGAGAGACCCATAGAATGTGTCCCAAATAGGATCCTTTTCCTTATTTAAACGCGCTACTTTTAATGGCACCCTATTCCCTATGTAATGCACTACTTCTGACCAGATCCCTATGGGCCCTGGTCAAAAGCAGTGCACTATACAGGGAATAGGGTGCCACTTAGGAAGCACCCATAGTTACTACCTCTAAGACTGCAGGCACAGCAGAGGAGATCTAACTACACCCCACTGACTGGCTGAACTCTTTGGATGTGTGAGGATAGGAAAGCATGGGATGGGAGTGATGCCTGGTGTGTGTGTGTGTGTGTGTGTGTGTGATCTTCGTCGCTTCCTTGAGCTCTCCTCTATCCACCACAGTGTTTATGTATCCTAGCCACTGTTTGTTTTCTCTCCAATTAAACCAATGGAGGTCATCACACCCATTACTAGAGCCCAAGGGCAATTCCTAAAGAGTATGCCAGCAAGGCATAACAGACAGCCGGGTATCCCTATCCGTGGAGTTACCCGGTTCAATACAAGGTCCATTCACACTTTTATGAAATAACGGCAATAATAACCTTACAGCAGTTACTATCACGGGGGTCCAAAACCGTCCGATTTCACGRCTTCATTTCAACAAGAATAGAAAGGACAAATTCACAGCTTGGCCCGAGCGACCCATGAAAGCGTCTCTCCGGGGTTAACATTCAGCCGATGAAGCCTCTTATCTGCTCCCGCCAGCGCCGTGTGAGGCTGCATACCGAAGCTGTAACATCACCTCAGCTATAACGTGTATTCTCAGGCCCGGGAATTTATTTAAATCCAACCCCTCTGCGGTGATTTAGCACCGTTCTCTACTGGCTTAGCCTTTAGCTTCGTGTTGCCTTGGCTTTCTTCGATGGCGAACTCCCTTCGAGAACGCCCTCGGGATGAGAGCCTCGTAATGTAGTGATAATGCACGTACGTGCGCACACACGCGGCTYGAATAAAGCACCCAGGCAAACTGAAATGGTCCAGGTCTGTCTCCCTAGCCATCAACCCCCCCACCCTCAGCTCCTCCTCATCGCCCCCTAAAGCTCTACTTGAAGAAACGGCTAACAGCCTTTAAACTGGTCCTGTTCTGCAGTCTTCTGAAACTTGGGATAAATCTGCAGCAGAGTCCAGGGAGGTGTGACTGACAGTTGTCTCTATAAAGCCCAGCGATTCCCATGTGTCACATTTGAGAGTCTGATGGAACCGCCTGTGTGAATTGTGCACGGAGGCTTGATCTCTCAGCTTGATCTGGGCTCAGTTCTATATACTGTATGTATACCAGTGGAGGRTGCTGAGGTGAGGACGGCTCATAATAATAGCAGGAACCGAGCAAATGGAATGGCAACAAACGCATGGAAACCTTATGTTCTGATGTATTTGATACCGTTCCACTCCAGCCTTTACCACGAGCCCAATTAAGGAGGCGCCAATTAAGGTGGCGCCAACCTCCTGTGATGGATATGTTAGCCAGGCACGGGAACACTAACGTAAACTAACGCCAGAGCTGGAGAGGCAATACGCTGTGACACAGGAACCAATCATCTGCCTTCGGATCGATCCTCGAAAGACATATCATTTGACTGTGGCCTAGATTTATAAAGTTAGGGAGTGTGTGTGTGTGTGTGTGTAAGAAAGAAAGAGAGTGTATGTGCACTTGTTTGTGTGAAAGAGAGAGCGATGGGGGAGGGGAGTGTTTGTGTGTCTCTCATAGCTTGGGAAGCAGTGATCCGGCTAAAGGGCTCCATTCCGCCCCATAATGAAATCTCCACTGAGCTTGTTATTCAGTTACTGTCTGCAGGAATGAGGTGCTGAAGCCAGGACAGCCATTATAGTACCCTGGGCTTGAGCTGGCGTGGCTTAGACGTTTAGCCGCTACTGATTGGCCAGAGTAACGGTGCGGTGGGTGTGGTCGGGTATTAACAGGCTCCGAATTGGGTGGATTAATGTGCGTAGATCAGGCATTAGTTGGCTCTGAGAGCGAGAGATTTAGAGGGGCATGTGTTGGCGTGCTGTGGAGCTGGTATGAGCGTGCAGATCTATTGCAATGCCAGACCCAGCAGTATCAATAATCAGATGAAGTGGGGGAGGGGTTGGATAGCGGTTCCTAAGAGGCTGGGGGCCATATGTTGACCTGGCCCTGAATCCAAAATGCCACCCTATCCCTACAGAGCGTACTACTTTTGAACACGGCCCATAGTGAATAGGGTGCCATTTGGGACAGTCCTGTCTCTGGTCAAAGCCCAGGGCTTGCTCTAACATGCACAATCAAAAATCAAGACTAGTTCTGATAGGGTTCTTCTCCTAGGCCAGTGGGGGGCAGAGGAGAGGGGTGGTTAGTACTACGAGTTTAGTTGTCCCCCAGTCCGTAGGGTGTGGCTGACCACTACAGTATAACTGTGTGCCTGAAGCCTCAGTGTATTTCTACAGCGGCTGCAGGGTGAGCTAGGTGACAATCTGTATTCTGCCCTACATCTGAGGAAATAGATGCTTTGCAGCAGCTCCAGTGTGCCTTCCTTGATGAGCTCTGTTCAATTTCAAAAAAAGGAACACTGACCAGAGATGAGCACAGTGGGGCAGWTTTCCTCAACAGCACGCTGGAAACACACACAACACAAGGTTAGGCTTGTAGCTAACTGTCTCCTGAACTCCTACACGTAGGTACTTCTATTCAAGGGGAGCCACGCCAACATAGAAACGCAGGAGCACAGATTCCACACATGCACAGTAATGTAATATAATGTACTGTAATTTTGTTCCGTCCCAGGTTGTGTGTGTGTGTGTGTGTGTGTGTGTGTGTGTGTACCGCTGCTCTCGGGGTAGGCAGTCATTGTAAAATAAGAATTTATTCTTAACTGACTTACCTAGTTAAATAAATATTTGCGACAGCAATGATAACAGTGGGGTCACATACGGATAGACAGTGTGTTCTAGGACAGGGACGTTGTGTTGTGGTGTGTGTGTGTGTGTGTGTGTGTGTTGTGGTGTGTGGGGTGTGGTGGTGTGTGTGTGTGTGTGTGTGTGTGTGTGTGTGTGTATATATATAGAGAGAGAGGCTGTAATGACACAGTTCAGGGCCAAGCTGGTCCGTCCATAGGGGCCAGGTGACACCTGTACTGCCACTGGGGTGACGACAACCAGGGGAGGCCTGTCCCTTTGATCTCAAAGGCCTTTTGAGGACAAGGCAATAACCACAACAGCTGCTATGGGAATCAGGGACCAGGGCTAGATTGCTTCACACGTCCCCACAAAATGACCCCCTGACCTGGGTAGAAAAAAGAAGAGAGGGGGCTCCTCCTGCTACCATAGTGGCTCACATGGAGCACAGCTGATGATCCCACTGGAATAAAGGACCACTGACATCCCGGGGAGTAGAATAAACATATCCTGCCAGTAAAGCTCAGAGGTGGGCAGGCTGAGTGCACTCTGGTACTCTTTACCATACAGTATATGGCTCTTTTCAAGGGTAGAAATATGTCAGAGGGGTGTTGGTGAGAAAATGCACCCCAAATGGCACCCATATGGTTCAGGTCCAAAGTAGTGCACTAAATAGGGGACCATTTGGGACGCATCCTAAGTCTTGTCAGTCCCAATTAGCCCATTGGCTTTGGTGTGATCACCGACCTTCTTTAATTGCATGGTATTCTGGGTCCTCAACTGCCAATTAGCCGTTTATTTTTTTTATACACACAGTCGTAAGAAGTACTCACAACACWTCAAAGCAATTTAGTCCAAGATTTGTACGACACACATCTGCATTGAACTGGCCTCCCGTTTGAATGACAATGGATTAGACTGCCTAGAAGTGACCGCAATGCCAGTGATTCCATCCCCCATACTCCCTTCTGTTATAGACTGCATGTGGCTCTGATTCGTTAGTTCCTTAATTCACCCCATCAGCAAAGATTTTTCATAACTAACCCAAGATAGACCACAGCCTGTCATTTGGGAGCACATTAATCATAATCGGCAGAAAAAGCAAGCAGGTGGGCAGAGCCAAGCACGAGATCCTATTGGCGCGTTCTAGCATGTATTTGCGTATTTCCATTAGGGACCGCCTACTCTGTGTGCAATAACTCAATTCGCCCTTCAACTCGTAGACAACACAATATTTAGAAACTTTGCAATAGGGTAAAGTCTACAAAAAAAAGTTAGTCCACTCTGAAAACTGTATTGAGATCAGACGTTTCATCGATGAGAACATTTGCAGAACGTCGGACAAAATCTCTCTCGGTACCATCTTCTCCCACTGCGCTTCCTCTCATCYCCATTTGGTGGTGAGTGGAAATGCCAATCGGATGCTTCAGATTTATACATTCGTGAAACATGTTTTCAGTGCCGAGGAGACCCTGAGAACAACTGGCTCTTCGTTCACCGTGCTTGGAGAAAAACCAAAACAAACACCAACTTGATTGACACGAGACCCGAGCCACATCTCCACTTCACTTCGACAACTACAGAAAGGAGCAATTGGATTCTGCACTGTGCTTGTTCTCTCTGTGTATTGACAGGCTGGTGGAACCATTACACTGTAACCTGAGGTAGAGTCAGAGCTAGTCAGAGTAGAGAGTAGAGCATGGAGCTGAGCTGTACACAAACAGCTGATTCAGTCACCTTGGCAAATGGCACCCTATTCCCCATGGGTCCTGGTCAAAAGTAGTGRGGCATATAGGGAATAGGGTGCCATTTGGGAAGTGGTTCATGTGTATTCTGGTCTGGTCCTGACCAGTTTTCCCCTAGTATCTGTCATTCAACTCAGGGGATTGGAGTTCCTCACATCCAGTGACTAATGCCAAACGACTGACGAAGCGGACTGGCAGGCTGGCGAGAAGATTAATAATTGAACAGCTCTACTTTAGGTTGTGTAGTAATGTTCCTGTCCCACAAAAACCCTGTAGTGGAACTCCAGTGGATGTGATTTGGGCAAACGTCACTGAATAATGGATGAGTGAAATAATGTGGAACTGTGACCACTGAATACGCCAGAGGGCAGAGAAAGAGAGAGYGAGAGAATAGCACACAGAGCCGTGGTGTGGAAAGGCACGGTCCGTGGAGTTCCAGGGTTAAAAAGGCTATTTTAAATAAACGCTGCTTTCTTACCCAGAAAAATCAGGGAAAAAACAAGACAGAGTGAATTCACCAACGCGCACACACACTGAATGCACCACGCGGACACASTCTCTCTCTTACCCGTGACCAGCTCTCTCACTTCAGCGTCTATAGTCTTCCTCAGCAGTCTGAGCAGAGCGGGGACGCCACCTGCGTTTCTCACGGCCACCTTGTTGTCGTCCGTAGCTTTCCCGTAGACCAGGTTCCTCAGAGCTCCACAGGCATTCCTCTGGACCTCCAGTGTTTTGTGGTCTAACAGGTCCACCAGGTGTTTGATTCCCCCTAGACGGCACACCTAGAGGGTGTGGAGAGTCATCAAGAAGGCCTTGGGCATAACTCATTGGTTTGTGCAGTAAAACACCACGAGAATGAAAAACGGTGAGGACAGAGATTCACTCATGCAGGATCAATATCACAAATATTTTATGAGGAACTGAACATGGATTGAGCAGGAACGTGTAGTGACTATGTTCTGAGTTAGGCTCTGACAACATAAATCTCTGACAACATAAATCTCTGACAACATAAATCTGGGCTTTGTATTTATTCATGTAAGGGATGCGGAGAATAGATACCAATGGCTTTCTTTATAACAGATGAAAGACACATTGAAAATGTAATGCATATCTTCAGCGATCGCATACAATGCCTAAACTATACACTGAGTATACCTAACTTTAGGAACACCTTCTRAATACTAAGTTGCACCCACCCTTTTGTCCCCAGAGCAGGCTCAATTCATCGGGACATGGCCTCTACAAGGTGTCGAAAGCGCTCCACAGGGATGCTGGCGCATGTTGACTCCAATGTTTCCCACAGTTGTGTCAAGTTGGCTGGATGTCCTTTAGGTGGTGGACCATTCCTGATACACCCGGGAAACTGTTGAGCATGAAAAACCCAGCATGGTTGCAGTTCTTGACAAACTGGTGCGCCTGGCACCTACTACCATACTCCATTCAAAGGCACTTACATTTTTTTGTCTTGCCCATACACCCTCTGAATGGCACACATACACAATCCATGTCTCAATTGTCTCAAGGCTTAAAAGTCCTTTGACCAGTCTCCTCCCCTTCAGCTACACAAAAAAAAATGGATTTAACAAGTTACATCAATAAGGGATCATAGCTTTCATCTGGTCAGTCTATGTTATGGAAAGAGCAGGTGTTGTTAATGTTTTGTATGCTCAGTGAAGCCCCTACTGATCTTAAGAGATCAGCTTTTCCAGCTGACGACTCCGGCGACAGTACCAGCACCCTGTGGAGCTGTGAAATTCCAGAGGGAGCTGGAGTGGAATGGAGTGGCCACCCCAGCACAGCCAGGGAGAGAAAGAGAGAGCCTCTGCAGCAGCATAGTCCTCTCAAAGCCTGGGTGAATCTCAATTGCATTTCCTTGATTCCTCACATCCTCTCTCATTGCATCTCAAAATGCATTGCAGGAAAATATCTGAGGTTCCTCCAATGAGTTATGAGAAGGAGATGAGAAGGGAGGACATGAGGAATCAAATAAATACAATTGAGATTCAGCCCTAGGGTTGTTACGGTGACCGTAATATTTGTAAAAATATTGTAAATATTTCAAAAAAAACTGTTTTCACTTTGTCATTATGGGGTATTGTGCATAAAAATAAATGCTATCCATTTTAGAGGCTGTATAAGGCTGTATAAGGCTGTAACGTAACAGAATGTGGATGGGAAGGGGTCTGAATACTTCCCAATGGGTTTGGGAGAGGCGAAGGTCGAGTCACGCATCCTCTGAAATATGACCTGCCAAACCGTGCTTCTTAACACCCATCCACTTAACCCAGAAGCCAGCTGCACCAATGTGTCGGAGGAAACACCGCCCAACTGGCGACCAAAGTCAGCCTGCAGGCGCCAGGTCTGCCACAAGGAGTCACTAGAGTGCAATGAGCCAAGTAAAGCCCTCCGGTCAAACCCTTCCATAACCCGGACAACGCTGGGCCAATTGTGCGCCGCCCTATGGGACTCTCGGTCACATCCGGTTGTGATACAGCCTGGGATCAAACCCACTGCGACGCTACGCTACGCTATTCGGAAGGCCTGAGACAGGTTCAGGATAATCGTCCATTCTAAATCTAAACAAATTTCACACATACAGAATATTATTTAGTACATGTAAAAACAAGATTAAATTAAGAATAGTCTGATGGGTGACAATATTATCACTTGTGAATGATGCCCAGCGTGCACAGTAAGGCAAGAAACAGCGCATTCCTTTTGTTTTTGCGACTTTTTCCAAATCGTAGTCGCACACCTCATGTAGCCTCAAGGTTTGTATCACAACTAAAATTAAGCCTAACTGGCATATATAGGCGGCGAGAGAGTTTCAAGTTTGGGGGAAGATAATTCTCACCTTTAAAACGCAGCTATATAATAAAAGCATTACATGCATAAATCGCATTTCCGGTCACCTTTTGAGAACAGTGTTTTCCCGCTAATTGATTGCATGTTGGAACATTTGCGCTTATAGCCTACTGCCGTGTGTGTTCTGATCTGTTGCATCAGCCTCATTGCTTTTTTATTTTTTAATAGTTTGATGCGAGTGGTTGTATTCATTTGGGATCTATCACATCCCACAACTGTCCTAGAGTTTGTTTTGAATATTTACTCTCGCACAGTAGGACAAGTTGACCAACTTCTGTACTCCGGGGGATAGGAGATTGACATACTGTAGGCTAGTGCTTTTGCTGTTAGGCCTACTCATCTTGTTGGCTGAGTAAAATGGGACAGTTCTTCTAGCATCTTCAATATGCGCCTCGGAATTCGATAAGGACGCGCACAGTTGCGTCCCCGATGTGTCGGTCTTCACTTGTAGCCTACTTCGGGGCTAAATTGCCTGTGAGAAGGACTTGATCACGTGAGGGGCATTGGCTAATAAGAATTGAGATATCTGAAAGAGCCATGTGAGTGAGAGGTGCTTCGGAGCATGGCGATTGGCAGCCGGGAGAAGGGAATTATAATTATTATATTCAGCCCGAGGGCACATTGGGCCACTTTGGTCGCAAGGCATGGATTGATTTATGGGGCATTACGTCCACACAAGGGGGATGCCGCCGGGAAATTCGAGGCTTGGTGAAAATATTATCAAGTGCTTGTCGAATTGCGAATGAAAGACTGATGAAGTGTGTGCAGCCTGCACAAGAAACAACGCAGAACTCATGCCTTTCATGCAACTTCGCATCATGCAGCCTTAGAATGTATTCAAAATGAAAACATATAGCCCAACGTTTGTATCACAACTAAAGTTGCATAAATATCCCTAAACTAAGCATATTGGAGGACCTGTTTCTTCGTTAACCGCTCAACACAGAACAGCCGCATGTACGCACCACGTCGGAAATCGTTTGGAGAAAATAGCCTTTCTATTTTACTCAGCTATGTTCAATCGTATTCTTCATGCTATAAAATAATATAAAATAATGCCAAATCTTGTCTGCTAAATGAACTAGTGTAGCCCACAGCCATATGGCATAGCCAGATCAGGACCTAACATAAGGATAATTCAGAGTATGCTATTCTGTTCTTCTGAAATAGACTACATTGGGCAGCACATCACAGTGATTTGCATGCTGGGGACTAACGAAGGATCTGGGGCGCAGTGCGTACGTAATGTACCTCCGCCTTGACTCGATTATCTCCGAAGCACAGGTGCTGCAGGTATGCGGCGGCATTGGCCTGCACCGAGGGGAACTGGTGCTGCAGCATATGAATGACCTCAGGCAGCTCGGGGTCACGCCAGGCAAACTCCCTGGAACACAGACAGAGAGATATCAGACACACACGCACAGAGACACACACAAATCAGTACAACGTCAGCACACAACAACTATCCACCCACTGTCCACAGGGCTGMGGCACACGGCTATACGTTTCAAGCCCAGGAAATGACATTGACATCTATTACACTGCAGGATTGTTGCTTTTCTCCCAATATATAAAAGGATAAGATTTCACTCCGGTTTCATTTGTAAGTCTTGCCTTTTGGAGAGTCACTGCGATGAGCTTCTCCTGATTCATGAGGCGTCATTGAATCTGTCTAAAAAGACGTCGACTAGAATGAATGACCTTTGTGACGAGAAAAGCGTAGATATTACCAAGTCTGCGACTGGTTCAGAACTTGTATTTATCTCTGACCGCCAAAAACTCTTCTGAAAAGAAGAGGAAATGAGAAAGTAGCAAGGTGGGGTGCACGTCCACATTCTGACAGAATTGGCTGTGTTGATGTGTGGTGTCGGCTGTAACGCGCCAGCCCTTGCCTCAGCGTGTTACATGAAGCAAGATGCCAGTCCAATCAAATCAAAAATTCAATTTTCTTCTAAATTACCTCGGGGACACAAACAGTTGATACCATCACCACTGCTACATGTCATCCGTTTGGCAGTAGAGACCCAGTTGATGAGACCCTACTTTTCTTAGTACAGGTGCTTTTAGGCCTGCCTCTGGATTGTGACCCAAATGGCACCCTACTCCCTTTATAGTGCACTACTTTGACCAGGGCCCATAGCCACTATATAGGGGAGAGTCAGGAGACACCCTGGGTCTGAGCATGGTCTGCAGTGTAGAGCAGGCAGGGAGGGAGGCCTGCTGTCACCCTCTCAGCTAGAGCAGGACTCCGGGTGTGAACAGCACTCCCAAGGTCAGGGGTTTAGCGCTCCGGGTCCAAAAACTCYGCCATGCTTACAAAGTACACACGCCTCTGTAGCAAGAGCAGACGCAGCAGTTCACTGAATCAGGGGATCCTTTGTAGAGTGGTCCGTCTAGCCATGTACAGATGTAAGACCTTCATTTGACCACTCGTTGCTGAGATTTGTGCAGGAAATGAAAACTTGTAGTGTATTCAAGGTTTTCCACTTAAAAATGTTACTTGATTTGCCAAAACAAAAKATTTATCAACTCCTACAAAAAAAACATCCATTAATTATAATCCACATAATTCACATTTCCTGTTGCTGCAGGATTATTTTCCTGCTGTAGCAAACTAGCTCAAATGAAGGTCCTACATCTGTATCTTAATGGCTAAGGCTCTGGACAGCTGCCCAGGGGGCTGTGTGTGAATAGTAACACTACTGTTGACCCAGCAGTATATACGGTAGTAGCCCCGTAAGCAAGGTTAGAAGCACTGTTAAGACCCAGTAGATGACAAGGGAGGGATGAATTAGTCATGACCAAACAGCTCAAAACAGGGAGGGATCTGTCCGAATTCATCCAATAAGAAACGGATGTTTCCGTTTCACGTTGCAAAGTGTTGCTAAGGTGTGGACTAATGACAACGGCCCAGCGCTTGTAGCCTAGTGGCTTAGAGCCCAGTGCTTTACCTCGGGTCCTTCTGGATGCTGTCTATGGAGGGCGAGCGGGTGGCCCCGTCATCCATGACGACCGGCTGCCTGACGTAGTTGCCCTCGGAGGGCCGGTACTGAGCCAAGCGGTAGGGCTCTGAGTACGTGGCCGCCGTGTTCAGAGCGTAGTTGCTTCTTTGGTACGTCATGGCACTACGCTGGCTGGAGGTCCTCTGGAGGGTCCCCACGCCTGAGAGACCAACGAAAAACAATTCAGATTGATATTGAACGAGACAAGTACACAGCAGCTACCAGACCTAGACTCATCTACAACTCCCTGGGCTAGTGAAGATTAAAACCTTTTTTCAAACCTTTTTCACCTCAGAAAATGTGTCCGAAACGGCACCACTTTTCTCTTTTAATGGCGCACTACTTTTGACCATGGCACATAGGGCTCTGGTTAAAAGTAGTGCCCTCTAAGGAATAGGGTGCCATTTGGGACACACGTGTGCTAACCGGAGCTGAAAACACTAGGCTTTTTGACTCGCACACACCATTTCTTCCAATCTGGATRCACTTAATGAAAGAGGGTAAAATGGTGCTCCCATGATTCCACACTACTCCTCCTTCAAAAAGGGACCGTTTTGTTGTTGTCGTTTCGTTCATTAATGAGGTAGGATTGAGCAAGCCAGATCCTGCAGGTTTTTTCACAGGGCTAGTCTGCCTTGTAGTAGGTGATCCAGCAACACTCCTCATCTCTCTCTCCTCTCCTCCCTCTCTCCTGTCTGCTTCAGTGTGGCCTGAGGCCAGTGAGCCCTGGCTGTGTCCGACACAGGAATAGACACACAGTCCTCCCTCTTTAGGTGAAACAGCGTCAGTGCTAAGCTAACACACCAACAGGATATCCTTCCATCCAGGCCAGGGTAAATATTTAGTCTGTCAGAATTTTAACTGTGTCATCGTCCTTAAACAATGTCTATTTTTCTGCCCCTCTCCCCTCCTTGCATTGTCATATTGTGACCTAGTTTCTAGCACAATATGCCCTACATACTCTCACACACACACACACACACACACACACACACACACACACACACACACACACACACACACACACACACACACACCTTCCTGCTCCGAACAAACAGAGCAGAGACCATGTGACTGCTGCTCTCCGGTCAGATCTCTATCCTGCCATCCTGCAGGGACTGGGACTGCACACACACATAGTCCCTCCTACAAGAATCAAGACGTCAACTTGAAGCTGCCCTCCAAAAATAGATATATTTTTACATCAATACCTCTCTCTATTTGGCAGTTCATAGGCCAGTTCTGTGATATCATGATGACTCGCTACTAAAATCCTCTTTAAAAAAAGCTTAATCCATCTTTAAAATGCCATACCCGAGCTCAGCGACATGCTTTTTCGCAACAGGGATCGATATTTCCATTTAGCATAAAAACCTTGGTTCTCACCCCCCCCCCAAAAAAAATACAGACCACCAGAAATACTGTAGATAAAGAATTTATGGAAAGAGCTGGGGGAAAAGTCCATTAAAATGTAATTTCACACTATAACAAAGAGTGCTTGGGGATCAAATTAGATTTTTTATTTCAAATGATTTTTGGTAAAGACTCCAAACAACCTTTTTTGCCTTCCTCTCAATATAGCTAATCGTTATCTAAGAGCAGTCTTCTGAGCATCAATACCATTTATTACTGAACTTATCAGTCCAGGAGGATCTCAGGTCTGCTGTAAAGAGGATGCTAAATGGCTGTGTGCTGGAGGAGCGATGAGGAGAGAATTCTAACATCCAAACACAGCTGGCCGTGGCTGTGGCTACCTCCCAAATAGAACCCTATTACCTATAAAGTACACTACTTTTGACAAAGGATAGCATTGCCCTACTTTTGGGCCCCGGGCAATCAAAAAGTCAAGCACTAAAAATAGGGAGTAGGGTGCCATTTGGGACGCTGCCTCTGTGTGGACACGCTGCTGTTCCCTGGCCCCTCATCCCTCTTCTCATTATGAGTGTGACACACAGGTAATTGACTCCTTTGTGGCTGGCGTATCAGCCCATGCCTGTCTCCTTCCTCTCCCCTGTCTCAGACCCATCTCTGATGAAGGAGGGAGGAAAGGAGGGCAAGATAGGCAGACTGGCAGGCAGTCTGGCTGGGCTGGATGGCTGTCTGGCTTGGACAAAGTGTTCCCAGGAGAGATCACATAAGAGAGAAAAAGAGAAAGGGGAGGGGAGCGAGCGAGCGAGCAAGCGAGAGCGAGAGACAGTGAGAGAGCGAGAGTGAACGAGAGCAAGAGAGAGAACCTGGGCTAGAGTGGGAAAGGCAGGGGGAGTAGCCATGTAACAGCTATGTTTAAACTATGACGGAGTCATTTTAAATGATTTAAAAGACTGCTCTCTCTCTCTTCAACATCCCCATCTGTTTCTCACTAACGCTGCTGATCAAATCAGCTTATTGATGCCTTGGTTCCATCCTGCTTGCATTAATGTTCTCATCATTAGACATTGAGATGAAGTTAACCTAGGCATTTTGGGAAAGTTTTAGAGAAATCAACAGTTGGAATAAGTAAGAAAGGAATAAGCAGGGAAATCCTCCAACCAGGATTTGTGGTAAACCTGGAAATTTTCAGAAAATTACCTGAATTTTGCAGCCTTAAGATGAAGTGCAGAACAGTGTTTTTCAAACCTCTCCTTGGGCCCACAAGCCGTTCCATGCATTTTAAAGTTCACTATTCAACTCGTCCACTAATCATTAAGCCCTTGAATAGGTGAATCAGGTGAGCTAGGTCGGAGCTACAACTGAATTGTGAAACGTCTGGGAGTCRCCAAGGAGAGGTTTGAAAACCAATTGTGTACAGCAGGGCTGTCAAATTCATTCCATGGAGGGTSTAGTTTCTGCTGGTTTTCGGGTTCCTTACTGAGTGAGCGTAATTCATCAATCGAGTGCAAAGGAGGAGCGAAAACCTGCAGACACTCAGCCCTCCGTGGAACGAGTTTAACACGTGGTGTACAGCATAGCAGTCTAGTGTTCTACCTGACGGACTCCTGTAGATGGCGCTCTGCGAGGAGTTGTTGAGGTCCACTGGGTCGTGGTGGTTGGGGCTACGGTACAGGGGCCCCTGGAAGGTCCTGTCCTCGTAGATGGGCGTGATGTGGCGGTCAGGGGACATGGCTGACCTCAGGTCCTGGCCRAGCTGGCTGTGCTGACTGGCGTACGAGCTCCGCATACCTGAAGGGACAGAAAGCATAAGTCTGCGTCCCGAATGGAAACGTATTCCCGAATTTTAGTGCATTCGTTCTTAACCAGAGKCCATTGGGCCTTGTTCAGAAGTAATGCACTTAATAAGGAATAGGGTGTCATTTGGGACAKAGTATCAGACGGTAGTACAGGCTCAGGGTTAGAGACTGCCACCGGCCTCGTGTGTCTTCCTGTGTGTCACCSCTAATCCCCATTAGCATCACACAGTGACAGTTGCTACACAGCAGCACACACCACAGCTAGCTAGCTAGGGATCAACTGCAATAATTCAGACACGRTCAAATTGCTAGCGAGAGCTCAGAAGAAAAAACGGCATGTTGTCCGTGCTGAAGTTTGACAGTTAAGCTGCTAAAGACTGACTTAATTGAAATGAATTCAGGGCTCATTTCCAATTCTGTGCAACGCTAAGGCAGTAGCTTTATGCGGTTTGTCAAGCCGCACCGCCCCCAGCTCTCTGCTCCGCTCTCTCTTTTAATGATCCAGATTTTTAACCCCCTGCTAGAGCTGCCGCTGTCAACTGTAAGTGCTGTTATTGTAAAGTGGAAACATCTAGGAGCAACAATGGCTCAGCCTCAAAGTGGTAGGCCACACAAGCTCACAGAATGGGACCGGCGAGTGCTGAAGRGCYTAGCGCATAAAAATCATCTGTCCTCGGTTGCAACACTCACTACAGAGTTCCAAACTGCCTCTGGAAACAACGTTGGCAAGATGTTCGTCGGGAGATTCATGAAATGGGTTTCCATAGCCGAGCAGCCGCACACAAGCCTAAGGTCACCATGCACAATGCCAATCGCRGACTGGAGGGGTGTAAAGCTCGCCGCCATTGGACTCTGGAGCAGTGGCAACATGTTCTCTGGAGTGATGAATCATGCTTCACCATCTGGCAGTCTGGCGGACGAATCTGGGTTTGGCAGATGCCAGGAGAACGCTACCTGCCTGAATGAATAGTGCCAACTGTAAAGTTTGGTGGAGGAGGAATAATGGTCTAATGCACAGAGCCCTGACCTCAACCCCATTGAACACCTTTGGGATGGATTGGAACGTCAGTGCCGGACCTCAATAATGCTAATGGCTCAATGGAAGCAAGTCCCCGCAGCAATGTTCCAAAGTCTAGTGGAAATCCTTCCCAGAAGAGTGGAGGCTGTTATCGCAACAAAGGGGGAACAACTCCATATTAAATGCCCATGATTTTGTAACTAGCAGGTGTCCATCTGTAGTGCATCTGTTGTTCTATGTAGTGAATCTGTTATTCAACGCGTTTGTATGGGCTAATAGCAGTAACGCAAAATAAAAACTATTCCATATAGCTTAGTAGAACCACCCCCCCTCTTCTGGCTTAGAGAGGGCTTACACTCTTACGGGTTAATAAGCTCTCTTTGCAGCTCTCAGCTGAAAAAATAACACTTAGCCATATAGACTGTACACAAACCATTAGGAACACCTTCCTAATATTGAGTTGCGTCTCCTTTTGCCCTCAGAACAGCCTCATTCCGTCGGGGCATGGACTCTACAAGGTGTCAAAAGCGTTCCACATTGATGCTGGCCAATGTTGACTCCAATGCTTCCCACAGTTGTGTTAAGTTGGCTGGATGTCCTTTGGGTGGTGGACCACTCTTGATGCACACAGGAAACTGTTGATCATGACACAAATCGGTGCGCCTGGCACCTACTACCATACCCTGTTCAAAGGCACTTCAATATTTTGTCTTGCCCATTTCACCCTTTCAATGGCAAAAATACACAATCCATGTCTCAAAGCTTAAATATCCTTCTTTAACCTGTCTCCTCCTAATTCATCTAAACTGATTGAAGTGGATTTAACAAGTGACATCAATAAGGGATCATAGCTTTGACCTGGATTCACCTGGTCAGTCTATGTCATGGAAAGAGTTTTATACACACTGTATCTCATAGTACCTCTCTGGCCTAGTAGAGGAAACATAGGGAAATATAGGTCAAAGCCTTGACTACTTGTTGAAACCACCCAGCAGTGAATTCAGTATCATTGAGTGCAGGGCCTCCCGAGTGGCGCAGTGGTCTAAGGCGATGCGATGCAGTGCTAGCTGTGCCACTAGAGATCCTGGTTCGATCCAGGCTCTGTCGCAGCCGGCCGCGGCCGGGAGACCTAGCGTCGTCTGGGTTAGGGGAGGGTTTGGCCGGCAGGGAGGTCCTTGTCCCATTGCGCACTAGCGACTCCTGTGGCAGGCCAGTGCGCAGTGCACGCTAACACGGTCGCCAGGTGTACAGTGCTTCCTCCGACACATTGGTGCGGCTGGCTTCCGGGTTAAGCAAGCAGTGTGTCAAGAAGCATTGTGGCTTGGCAGGGTCGTGTTTCGGAGGACGCACGGCTCTCAACCGTCGCCTCTCCCGAGTCCGTACGGGAGTTGCAGCGATGGGACAAGACTAACTACCAGTTGGATACCACAAAACTGGGGGAAATAAAATAATAATAAATTGAGGGCTACACCTGGGTGTGAATCCCAAATGTAGCGCACTATAAAAGGGTGCCATTTGGAACTCGTCTTGACAGGCTAGACGTTGCCTTCCCCATCAGGCTTTGTAGTGAGAGTGAGTGGATATATGGGCCAGTAGAACACACGGCTGAGCCAGCATGTCAGGAGGTGTGTGTGTTTCTGTAAATGGAGGAAAGAAGGGGGGGGGGGTTCTCCTAACCATAAGCTCATTTACCAGGGGGAAGCCTCGATGAGGTCAATCAAATTAGAAATTCACACCAGATGACAACAGTATTTGGGGGAGTCGCAGCCCAGCACGGCTGACTGACGGAGGTCTGGTCGGTCTGGATGTGGAACAATGTCTGCCTGCGTCCCAAATGGCACCTTATTCACTTTATAGTGTACTACTTTTGACCAGGTTCTGGTCCAAAGTAGTGCACTAAATGTGCCATTTGGGACGCATCCTGAGCCTACGGCAGGAAAGCAGCATCTGCCACTACGCATCCAGGCGTATAAATCCAGCCGGCAGTTATTACCGCCGCGGCCGGCCCAAAGCTCACAAGCCTTAGCTCCTAACAGCGTGATACCCTCTGGTCCCCTCTGCTTCAGGGTAACAGATCCCATACACATGGCTCATGTGGATATGTGACCTAACCTTGCATCAATGGGACTCAACTCCCCAGTGCAAGAGAGAGACTGCAGTGGCCAAGTCACTGAGCACTCACTGCATACTTCGCTCACTTCAATAGAGCCCAAACATGATTATTTTGGGCTTAGGTCCAACACCGCTAGGCGAGCTGAGGCTCTCAAGCTGCTCAACACTGTCATGCGTTAATAAGATAAATGAGGGATTCTTATCAGAGTTCAGAACAGCGAAAATGAATAAATAGAAGCGTTTGTCTTTCCGGGGAGAGCTGAAGCCCAGTAAGGCAGCTGTAGGCTGTGTCCCAAATGACACGCCATATGGGTCCTGGTCAAAACTAGCGCTCTAAAAAGGGAATAGGTTGCCATTTGGGACACAGGTATAACCACTCAGCAGCCGTACACTTTCCTACTCTCCCTCAGAAACAGTGCCAAATAAACATGACCTCTGGAGCATCCGCAGCGTGCCGTCAGCTGTTGAGAGAGAGCCAGGGGGGTGCTTCGTCTCTGGGGGGGATGCTTCCGCAAGACCCCGAATAACCACCAGCTTCGCACACTAACTAATGAACAGCTAAATGGCGAGCCAGTGGAGAATAAACCCTATTCAAACAACTTACTGGGGGGACATGATAAGCATAGATAATGTAATCCGCTAAAACTGTAGTTCTCCAGGGGTTAGTAGAAAGGATATTACTACATTAGATCAGACAGGATGTGAAAATAAGCAACTAGTTTCAAAATCAGCGTTGTTTCAACGTAAATTTGTCAACGTATTATGACTTGGAATCTACATGGAAAATACATTGGATTTGAGGGCGAAATATCAGCCAGAGGATTATGGCATCATTGTAACCAATTTTCAACAGATATAAAATATGTTGAATTTGTACCTTTGAAACAATGTCAGATCCCCAACGTTATATCCACTATGAGAAAAAAACTATAGGCTGGGCAGTACCACCTACTGGAGGGGTTGGTCTCAGATCCAGGGTTTGAACCAAGCCCAGCCCTGCTTAGCTTCGACATTTGTCGACATAGCATATTGGTAATAGTCAGTGACTATCGTGAGAATGATTAGAGAGATCTCTTAATAACTAAATATCTTCACTGTTGCTATCGGTCATTCCAAAAGGGTAGGTTTAACAGAGCAAATGAAATGTATTTGGTATTTTATTAGGATCCCCATTAGCTGTTGCAAAAGCAGCAGTTACTCTTCCTGGGGTCCACACAAAACATGAAACATAATACAGAATTACATAATACAGAACATCAATAGACAAGAACAGCTCAAGGACAGAACTACATACATGTTTTTTTAAAGGCACATGTAGCCTACATATCAATGCATACACACACACTATCTAGGTCTAATAGGGGAAAGGCTTTGTGTCACGAGGTGTTGCTTTATCTGTTTTTTGAAACAAGGTTTGCTGTTCATTTGAGCAATATGATATGGAAGGAAGTTCCATGCAATAACGGCTCTATAAAATACTGTACGTTTTCTTGAATTTGTTCTTGATTTGGGGACTGTGAAAAGACCCCTGGTGGCATGTCTGGTGGGATAAGTMTGTGTGTGTCAGAGCTGTGTGTAAGTTGACTATGCAAACAATTTGGGATTTACAACACATTAATGTTTCTTACAGAAAGAAGAAGTGATGCAGTCAGACTCTCCTCAACTCTTAGCCAAGAGAGACTGGCATGCGTATTATTTATATCAGCCCTCTGATTACAATTAAGAGCGAAACATGCCGCTCTGTTCTGGGCRAGCTGCAGCTTAACTAGGTCTTTCCTTGCAYCACTGGACCACACGACTGGACAATAACCAAGATTAGACAAAACTAGAGCCTCCAGAACTTGCTTTTTGGAGTGTGGTGTCAAAAAAGCAGAGCGTCTCTTTATTACGGCTAGARCTCTCCCCATCTTTYCAACCATTGAATCTATATGTTTTGACCTTGACAGTTTACAACCGAAGGTAATGCCAAGTAATTTAGTCTCCTCAATTTGTTCAACAGCTATAACATTCATTACCAGATTCAGCTGAGGTCTAACACTTAAGGAAGTATTTGTACCAAATACAATGCTCTTAGTTTTAGAGATGTTCAGGACCAGTTTATTACTGGCCACCCATTCCAAAACAGACTGCAACTCTTTAAGGGTTTCAGTGTCTTCATTAGCTGTGGTTGCTGATGCGTACATGGTTGAATCAGAAGCATACATGGACACACATGCTTTGTTTAATGCCAGTGTCCAGTGTAAGTCGCTCTGGATAAGAGCGTCTGCTAAATGACTTAAATGTAAATGTAATGTAAATGTGTCCGGTCATTGGTAAAAATAGAAAAGAGTAGAGGGCCTAGAGAGCTGTAACCATACTTTGTAAGTCAAATATTGTCAATGATACTATTTGGGCCTTTATATAGCATTTGCAAAGTCATCAACTTAAACAAGCCCACTGTTCAACGTCTAGTTTTGATTTACATTTTGTTGTCAACTGACGTGAATTCATTGTGAAATCTCCCCCCACCCAACATTTTTAAAAGTTGGGTGAAAAAAATACAAAATTCCCTTAAGTTGATGACATTTTTCWAATCCAAATCAGTTTTCTACATTGATACAACATCCCAGGTTTTTTGTGTGGAAATGACGTGGAAACAACATTGACGCAACCTGTTTTTGCCCAGTGGGAGGGTTCAACAAAAAAAGGACAGCTTTGGTTGATTTCAAATTGAATCAAGTTAATCATTGTCTGATTCACATCTCCACCTCAACCAAAAATCAACTAATCAAAGTTTTAAAAAAATAGAACTAAATCAAAATCAAACGCAAACTTTTTTAAAGTGCATTTAAAGTTTGATTTGATTAGATTTAGTCCTATTCTTTAACTTTGATTTTTGGTTGAGATTTGTTTATTTGGATCTCCATTAGCTTTAGCAGAAGAAGCTGCTACTCTTCCTGGGGGCCACAAAAACACAAAACATGACAAGTAACAAAACACTGATAAGACAAGGTCAGTCAAACAAATTTAAAATACAACAAAAAAATACAAATAATTATAGTGTGTTGGTGAGTGCGTGTCCCCTCACAGTCCCCGTCGTTCCATGAGACGTTTTTAATTGTTTGGTTTTTTTAAAGGTAATTTTGCTTTTTGCTTGAGTAATGGGAGATGGAAGGGAGTTCCATGAGATCATGGCTCTGTATAATACTGTGCGTTGCWGTGAATTCGTTTRGAACCGGAGGACTGTGAAGAGACCCCTGGTGGCATGTCATGTGGGGTATGTATTGGTGTCTGAGTTGGATGTTATTTGATTATGCAGACAATCTGGAAGTTTCATTACAGTAACACTTCTCATTAAAACTAGAAGATAATCAGTTAATCGCTGATCAACACACAACCAGAAAAGACTGGCATGCATGTTGTTGATGTTAGTGCTGTATGTGCAGTTAAGGGCAAGGCGTGTTTTGAGCCAGCTGCAGCTTTGCTAGGTCTTTCTTTGTGAGACGTGAATCCAACACTGTGCCACTGACTTAATTCCAGTTTATCTACAAATTCATAATTTATATGTTGGATTCCCATCTCAACCAAAAATCTAAGTTAAAGAATAGGACTAAAACAAATAAAAATGTTCATAAACTTTACATAACGTTTGATTTGATTTAGTCCTATTCTTTCACTTTGATTCTTGGTTGAGACAAAGACGTGAATCCAACATATCAATTATTCATTTGTAGACAAACTGGAATTAAATCCAGACTAATTCAGTGGCACAAAAGATACATCTCCTTCAAAATGTTGATTTTTGGTTGTGTTGACAACCAAGTACAATATCACTTTTGCAATTCGTCTACAACTAAACCAAAAATAAAAGTTAAATAATAGGATTAAGCCAGTAGCTCAGATTAAACTATGCAAGCATTAGATATCCTTTAAAATGTTGATATTTGGTTGCGTTGTCAACGCAATTGTAAGACAGTAAATAGCCTAAAGTTAAGGCTCTTTTACAAACTAATGTAACAGAATTTATTCAACCTTAAAATGAGCAACACATCCACTGCCACATTTTGAGGTTAGCACACTAACTAAAAACGTCTTATCTAAATCATAGAAAGCGTGCATATTCAAGATAGCACGCAAGGGTCYCAGGTCTGTGGAGATCTTCACAATTGCTATAAAATCAGTGATAACATTAAATTGTTGTATAAAAAAAAGACATTGTATTTGTTGTGCTTTTAAAATGGTTGAAAGTGCAGTGATAAAACATTTGGATGACAACTAAACCAAAAATCAGAAATTGTTTTTCCATTGGAATTTGGTTGTGCTTTTAGATGGTTGAAGGCATAGTGATAACACCTTGAGAATTCAACAAACTTCTGGTTGTCTTTTTGAGTGGGTGAATAAAAGGTTGAAATCTCATTGATCAACGTCTCAACCAAATATTACCCACATTTCCACGATGAAATAACGTGGTGTGCCCAGTGGGTTGTCATTGGGGAGGTTGATGTGGGCTGCTTTGGTGACACATCCCAGGCAGTGGCGCAGGCTCATATAGTCAATCTGCAACGCTTCAGACAATGGCGTTTCGTTTGGCAGTAATTCGCTTGGGTTTCTCTTGTTGAAAGGTTTCTGATTAGAGAAGGGGAATATCAACGAGCCGGTGCTGGACACCACATCACAGCCCGCCARAGCCAAGTAATCGACTTAATCCGTTGGACATGATGAGGCCTTTCAGTAGAACCGTAGCTTGAGGGGAGAAGAGGAGAGGAGAAGGAGGGGGGAAAAAAAGAGGGAGGAGAGGAAGGCATCTCCCAGAGACAGGAGCTTCCATGCATATCCATCCCGCTCCACTCTGCAGGCTCTCTCCCCGCCCTCTCCCCCATTCTCTCGCTAACAGTACCATTATAAACCTTAGCGCACACTAATCCCGGTGCCTTTATTCTGCTCCCTGGTAAAAAACGCAGCAGCCAGGTTCTAAAGCAGCAGCGAATTGTCTCTGAAAATAATATAGGAATGGTGAACATTCATGGTGTGTTATACTCATTTAACGCTGCCTTCACTTCCTCCCGTGGCCCGAACAGATTGCACTTGGCTAGACGTGCTGGAGGGAGGTGGCAATTTGGCACACTGACTCTGCAGAAACAAACATTTTTAAAAAATGGATGCAGCGGACTTACATTCCTGAACCAAAATAATTTGCTAAAACTTTTCCCAACATAGTAGTAAGAAATGACGAAATCCATTAAGACAATCTGATCTGCTCTCGATCATGCAGAAGATTACTAACTTACGCATGGAAATCAGCAGGCTATAAGTAAACACCACTCTTTCCGTAAACCAAAGCATAAGGCTTACTAGGCGTGGGCTGAGCACCACACGTGCCTAAAATGCTGTTGATCCACATTTCCCTTTGCTCTCCGCCAGTGCTCTGAAATGGACATCGGACATAATTACAGGGACGTTTTGATTTCATCTTCCAATTTTTTTTGCGGCAGAGAGATGACTTCCTGCCAATGCTGGAGCTGGGAGGGGGGGGGGCAGGGAGGGGAGAGGGAGGATGGTGGCCTGGAGCTGGGGGGGAACAGGGAGGGGAGAGGGAGGATGGTGGCCTGGATCTGGCCAGAGAGAGAGGGAGCTGCAGCCAATCTGCAGGCTCAGGTTTCAGCTGGCATTTGCCAACTGAAGGCCAATGAGTGCGGGCATGTGAACGTCAACATCCCAGTCACTGCTACTACAGCTGCTCAAGCATCTGACATAATCCACGGGTCATTCAGGCAGTCATCCTGACCCAGATGAGGAGAGGAGCTGTGCAATGATGCCATCAAAGGACATACAGTATGTGACTTTGTGCCAGCTAGTTTCTATGGGGACAGTTAGGTGAGAGGCGGCGTGAGGGTTTGGGACAGAGGCAGACAGCAGAATTCAGAAGAGCGCTATTGGGCTTGACGGGCCACAGTGGCCAATGTGTCTACAGACTATGCATCTCAGAGAAGAGGTTTAAAAAGCCATGAGATCAGTCATCGTAGAGGATGTGGAGTATGGCCATCATGCACAAAGAGAGAGAGAGAGAGAGAGACTCTGGGCACTGCAGTGATATAATGGCCTCGCAGAGATTATCATTATTGGGCCCTGATTTACAACAGTTCAAGAATGTAATGGGAAAGAAATGGGAAAACCACAGACATAATTCCCAGACCAAGTCAAACTCAACACTTGTAGGCGTTTCTCCATAGCCTTTTAAACGTCTCCCATATGTGAATGGGGTTTTAATGCTTGTAAAAAGGTAATAGGTTGGAAATTATGATCATACTACGAACAAAAAGGTAACACGTAGTACCCACACATGCCATGCTAAGACACTGATGAGAATACAGCCACGGAGTAGAGTGAAGTTGCCCCTAAACTCTGATCTTGGGTCAGTTTAGCATTTTCCCCACTAACGGTTAAGGTTAGGATTGGGGGAAGGTCAGCTGATCCGAGATCTGTGCCTAGGAGAAACATCACCTCAGAGTCAAACACATTATGAGGGGAGGTGAATCATGATGAAGTTAGAATTCACCTTGAAGGTCATCATCGACCAGCGGGTCTGTCGATATCCAATGGCAGCAGGAAATGTTGGTCAAAAACACACACATTAAATCAACCTTTTCACAATAAAAACCTGGATAAATATTGCTGGACTAACTGGGACAGCTGAAATAATACAAAGAGAAACAACAAAGTCATATGAATATTAGTTTGAAGGCGGGAAATAGACCGTATATACAGTAAATAACGGAAGGCCCTGAGTAAAATGTCATAGGCCTAGTACCGTAAATTGCCTGTCTACATTTCAATACCAATCCGCAAAGCAGCCCATTATGAAAACAGCAACCATTTGTAATTAGCCCCTCCTTTAATTAGCCTTGGAATAGCAGCCATTTTTCATAATCTACCTACGTTCTTATCTAGAGCAGATATCTAAAAACAGCTAATGGAGGAGTTCTTGGACTGAAAGGAAGAGGACAAATTAACATAGGCTGAGCCATTACTCTTACTGTAGTGATAAGTGGCTGGCCCACAATAGCAGAGAATCATTTCCCACTCTCTTCAAAAAGCATTGGGAAAGCATGTTTGGTTTTCTAGCATTCAGTGGAAGACTAATCAATTAAACCTCAATGATCCATAAAAGAAATCTTCAAAGTATCTCAGAAAATTATTCTGGTGTGGAGAACAAATGGCGCCCTATTCCAGATATAGTGTACTCCCTAGGACCAGGGCTCTGGTCAAAGGTAGTGCACTATGTAGGGGATAGGGTGCCATTCGGGACACAGCACGCCTCTGACACTTTCTGAATCAGCTGGGCCTCGTTTCCCATACAGCTTTGTACCAAGAACAGAATCCCRGTCGTGAGGAATTATAGAACGTCGTTTCATTCAAACTGTTTGCACCACAGTGTTCTTTCCTCCGAAGAGGAACAAAAACCCGACCGAAGATTAGAGACAACACGCCCTGCCCAACACTCACGTCTCAGGCGGGAACGACAAACGAGTGACAAATGCTCACTTCTGACGCAGTGGAAGAAGAAAAGCCTACCATTATTCTACCATTCTTTCTTCAGACTCCCTGTCAAGCAGCTCATATTTACCMGCATTGAAATGTCAAGTCAGACTACTATGGCTGACACCCGCAAAGAGAAACGACAACAGATCTATCAATCAACACACAACATATGAATTACTTAGAGGAGCTGTCAACCAGAGCACACTGATGTTCTCTGTATCTCAGGGGGAAGGCAGGCAGGCATGCTTGCACCCATTGCTTAACGACTCATTGCAAATTTAATGAAGTTGACAGGGGAAACAAAATCCAATCTCAATATCAAATCATTTCTGGTAACAATTAAGTACCTTACTGTAATTGTCTTCAATTAAAATGGTCCTAAAGAAACAAAAATAGCTTCTTAGCAAAGAGCAATTGCTCAAGCAAGAATTTTCTGGGACTGAATGGAATAGGTCTGAGTGGGGAGGGGAAAACAGAAAACTAGCTGTTATTGACATAAAGGTTTGCAACTATTAACTAATTTACCGCCGGGTGATGTCACCAAGCAGGCCAAAACTTTCCCACCAAAACACGCTGAAATTTCAGGCAGTCTTTTCAAACAGCTCTTACACTAAAAGGCATGATCATAATTTACACAATTCCACAGTATTATTCCAACCTCATAGCGTGGAAATATTTATAAAAAACTGGAAATCATCTATGTACTTGGGATAAAATCAGATAACCTACACAAACAAAGTCTTTGTAAATTATTCTTCTGCTCCACTATTTGCTTAAAGAAACTCCAGTCTTAATCTAGTACCTCTAGCACATAGTTTTTCTCAGTGGATATAGGCCTATTTGCATGTATTCAAGTGCACTGGCAATACATCCAACTGTGTGAGTCGCTGGAAAACATGCATACCATCCACGATCATAACGATCGATCTCCTGCCAGACCCTCCGGCGTTTCCCTTCAAACAGTGGCCTGTGGTTAAGGACGCGAGTCTACATGAGGCAGGGGCTGGCCCTGTTCCATGCCACAGACAGACATGGGCTTTTTGTCCCAAATGGCACCTTATTCCCTATATAGTGCACTACTTGTGACCAGCGCCCGACCAGGGTCAACAATGATCTGGTCAAAAGTAGGGCTCTCTAGGTTGGGCGCAGTGACTCACTTTGTGCCACAGCATGCCAACGGAAAAGCTTGACAGCAAAGCCACAGACTGGAGTCTGTCTCTGATTACGGGGAGACGACCTTAATCTACTTATTATCAGGCATAAATTGTTGACCTGTGCTCCTGTGACAGACTAGCTATCGCCATGTGTGGCATATGCTCAACAACTAACCACTGAGTGAAGGAGGCAGAGGCGGCAGTAGTCTCGCAGAGCTCTGGTCAGAAATATTGCACCTTGTAGGGAATAGGATGCCATTTGAGAAGCAGACAGTATCTCCTGCCCTGCATGTGTTATCTCTGGAGAGAGTGGACCCTTGGATAGAGTGAGCACACCCACTCTAGATATCTTTCTGTGTGTGTGTGTGTGTGTGTGTGTGTGTGTGTGTGTGTGTGTGTGTGTAGCAGGGAGGAGAAGACAGAAGAGCTGACCTGTGAGGCTGTCAGGCCGTGGGATCATCCTCTCGTAGACGTCATAGCTCTGGGCTCCGTAGGGGTCTGAGTCGTGGTGGATCAACGAGCGAGGCAGGGTGGAGCCATAGTGCTGGGGCTGGGCCGTCATGCTGGAGCGTCCCGGAAATGCCGCCGACCCCCCTGGCTGCTGGGTGAGGGGTAAGGGGCCGTCCACCATTGTTAAGGGGGAGCCCATGCGTCCCGAGGCGGACGCCGGGGCCTGGTATGGCGAAGTGGTGCGGCTGGCGCTGCCTGAGCGGGAGTTGGCGCTGCCCATGCGGCGCAGGGCGGCGGGGGAACTCTTCTGGGTGTTGTAAGGGGAGCCAGCGCGCTGGGCTGAGGGCAGGGTGGTGGAGAAGATACTGGAGAGGGGTTTGGGCTCTGTGACAATGGGTGAGCAGTAGTTACTCCCCATGGTGGCCCTTAGGGAGCCTCGGGAAGGGGACACACTGCTGCCGTAGGCCGGGGACTGGGTCCGGGAGGGCACCGAGCTCACCCTCCTCATGGCTCGACCCGGCGCTGCGGCGGTTAACACAGGGGCCTGTCAGGACAGACGAGGACAAAACTACTGAGCAACCACCAAACATTTCAGCATCACATTTAATAGAGGCGTAAAATATTTTTTATGTGATATTTTACATCCTCACAGAAAGTGTCTAGTGTCTTATGGGACTATTATAGGATATATTTATCTCTTTTGTCTAACTTCCATCCCATCTCCCAGCCAGCAGTAGCATCTGTGTGCTCTGTGGCAGTCAGTATATTAATCATGACCATAGTGATGTATTAGAGAGCTCATCTCCTATCTTTGCCATGGCTACTTCAATGGCATTATCTATGCGGTCACAGAGGGCTAAAACTGGCTTCGGTCCYAGTGTGGCCAAGTGCAAACGTCTATCCTACTCAATGGTTGTGACTGATGCAGACAGTGTGTCCGCTTTCCAACTCTATGGTCGTCATTGCTGCAGACAGTTTGCCCTAGATCCAACTCGGGCCGTGACTTCCACAGACAGTGTGCCCTCTATCCAACTCTATGGCCGTGACTGCTGCAGACAGTGTGCCCTCTAGCTCCGTGAGTGTACCTGGACCTGGGCCTGGCCCTCGGCCCTGGCATTCCTCAGGAGGGTAGAGGTGCCGCCTGTGCCCGGGTAAGAGTGCGGCATCCTCAGGTCAGTCTTGGCCAGATTATTCTGGTTCTGGCTGCCGTAGTAGCTGCTGGCATCCTGGTAGCCACTGTCCGAGTACGAGTTCATCTGGGTGGAGCTGCGGGAGTTCCCTGTAGACCCTGAGAGACAGAAGGAGAGAGGAAAGGAGGGAGAGAGAGCAGAAGGAGAGCGAAATAGAGCGAGCAGAAGGAGAGAGAGAGAGAGAGACCGCGTGAGTGTCCTTAAAGCACTACATGACATTTAGCTAGTCCACACAGTACTAATGACCTCAGAGTGGCCGTTTCTACCTCCCTACCCTCCATACTGGAGCCATACTCTGGCTCATTAAAACTATACACATCACATGTGCTTCTGAGGCCGAGCAGAACACTTCAAAGCATCATTAAAAGGCTCCGACTCTGGTGGGGCTGAGAGAGAGAGAGTGGCACAGCCTTGCCGGGGGAGGGAGAGAGAGTCGAACAGAGGGGCTGCATTAGTAACAGACCCTCACTTTCATGGAGCGAGGTCTGCTCTGGGGAGTACAGGGCCACCTGCTCCTGCTCCGTTCGGAGGCGGTAGGTGGGCGACTGAGAGGTGTCTGTCACTCGAGACTTGGTGTCCCGCGAGGTCGAGGCATCTGGGAAAGAAAGGGAGGACAAAGTCAGTGTTACCTGTGTCGCTTATTTGGTATATCATGGCGTTTGCAACGTCAGGATCATGGGTTCAATTCCCGCTGGGATCACCCATACAAAATGTATGCAGTATGTACACACTACTGTTAGACACTTTCGATAAAAGTGTCTGATAAATGGCAAATGTATAAATGGGAAAAATACACTGAGTACACAAAACATTTAGAACACCTGCTCTTTCCATGACACAGACTATCCAGGTGAAAGCTATGATCCCTTATTGATGTCACCTGTTAAAGCCACTTCCAATCAGTGTAGATGAAGAGGAGGAGACATGTTAAAGAAGGATATTTAAGCTTTGAGACAATTGAGACATGGATTGTGCATGTGTGCCATTCAGAGGGTGAATCAGCAAGACAAAATATTTAAGTGCCTTTGAACAGGGAATGGTAGTAGGTGCCAGGCGCACCAGTTTGTGTCAAGAACTGCAACGATGCTGGGTTTTTCACGCTCAACAGTTTCCTGTGTGTATCAAGAATGGTCCACCGCCCAAGACATCCAGCCAACTTCACCCCCTGTGGAACACTTTTGTACAATTCAATATTAGGAAGTTGTTCTTAATGTTTTGTTCACTCGGTGTATATCTAAGAGATAGGAGATGTAGAAGTTAAAGGATTTTGCGTCGATGCAATAACAAATTCCACACTCGTGTAAATTAAGTTTATTGTCATACTGACTCATAGGAGAGAAATTTGTGACGCTCCTATTTTGCTGTGCCTGGACACTGATGAAAATCCCCTTGTCAAAACCGTTTCCAAACTAACATTTCCCGGCTGTGACCTACATGGCACACTAGTCGCTATATAGAGCCATGGCTTTGGCCAAAAGTAGTGCCCTGTATTGAATAGTGTAGTGTAGTGAATAGGGTGCCATTTAGGTCACAGCCCATGAGAACAGCCAGTGAGGCAACGAGGAGGAATTACCACAGTAATGTCTCTCATAAGCTGCTGCACAATGTTGCTCCACAATCAAAATCGAGTTAAGTGTGACCTGCGTGAATGAGCTCCACTGCAATAGCTGCAACAATGGGATGTCAGAACTGAATAGCTAGCCAGTCAGAACCGGAGGGAGGGGCATTGTTGGCTGGCATATGGATGAGGGGGAGGCTGTATTCCATGGAGGAGCCACTCTGCTGTTCCTTTCTGGCTTGTAAGTGTCTCAGTAACCTATTTCTTTGCCAGGAGTCCGCCGTCTCCGCCGTCTCTAGTTGCATGAGTTGACTGCAGCTACGGCACCTCAATAAATTCTGCTGCTGCAATTATTATGGTTGACTTGATTTTCGCTAGCCCACTGTGTACGGCGCGGCGGACACTTAAATCTTTCAAAAGGCCACGTTTGCCGTGTGACTGATTTCCATCGTGACGGGGGAGGGGGGGGGGGGGAAGAGAAGAAGAAAAAAGAAATCATGAAAAATTCATGCACAGGATAAACTAAATCGTTAAAAGCAGTATTTACAGAAAAATGGCAAATGATCTGAATGGGGTGTCACTTCTGACCAAACAGCAACTTTATTCCCCATAAACAACTAAAACAAAGCTTCACCCATCCCTCCTGCTCCTCATAGCATATTAGGAGTAACTTTTCAGGTAGACAGTGACTGGAGCTTTATGTGACATTTCTGCCCTCAGGGCATCGCTACAGAGCCTTGACCCCGTTTGAGAAATGAGACGGTACACAATGAAAGAGTGTTACATCCCTCCTCCAGAACAGTGGTATTAAAGTGTAMGTGCGTCACAAAGGCCACCCTATTCCCTATTTAGTACACTACTTTTAACCAGGGCTCTGGATAAAAGTAGTGCACTATACAGGAATAGGGTGCAATTTGGGAATGCAGCCGTAGAGTGTTGTGGGTGAGAGAGTGTGATTGGAGTGAAATTAGCTGCAGTGTGCTGCTGTAAAGGGTAATGACTATGTCTGGCTGGGCTGCTTATTGCCCTCCCGGGCCCCCGGCAGGTCCGACCGTTGCCAGCCTGTGGATTTCGAGAGGAAGTGTTACTGTGGAGAGAGAGGCTTTCTTTAACCTCGTGAATGTGGACAGCACAGTCACAGGCAACCTACTTCCTATAATGCACAACTTTTTGACCAGGCCCCATAGAGCCCCCATCGGACTCTGGCCAACAGTAGCGCACTATATAGGGAATAGGGTGCCAATTGGGATGATAGGGTGCCAATTGGGATGCAACCTCTTAACGTAATAAGTAGTTGAGGAGTGCCAAGGGTGACAAAATAATGACCTGTAAATGAACTCTGACCATTATGGCTAGACAGCTGATTATAAATGGAGAGGAACATCAACCTCTCCTCTTCCACAGACAGGCAGCCTCTCACTTAATATCTACAACAGCATTCATTTCTGTTTCATATTTGGATTAGAAAAATACATTACTGTGGCTAACGATGATTTCTCATCTACAATGAGGAAATCAATATTTATACAAAATAGGCTCTATGGGCGCCTATTTGCCCTGGTCAAACGTAGTGCACTTTATGGAATAGGGTGCCATTTGGAACTCCTTGTCCTTACTGTGTCCGTCTGCTAGTCGGGCTTATCAGCAGTGAACCAACTGGAACAAGTGGAAAATTCCAAACAATACCGAGACAAGCAATGTAACAGTACACATACCCCGTAGGGTCAGTCTGACAAGAACCACAATACAATATTAATGACTGCAGCGATTCACTTCGTTCCATTACACAATTAATAAGCTTTCAAATACATTAGTAAAATGGACTTCATTATCAATTTGAGCAGCAGCAGAGTAACTGTGGTCCTACAAGGATCCGTGCTAAACAAACAGAGCTGGAGTGGAGGGAAAGTGTTACGGTCTGAGTGGGAGTAGCTAAAGAGAAATATTGAATCTGAAATGTGCCAGAAGAATCAAGTCAGTCAGTAATAGGGATTAACGTGGGTATCTGGGATCCTGGGACTGTCCCGGGAACACTCTTTACGTTTCCCGAAATAATGAAATGACCCCCGTAAATTACAACATTTACACGTGACCTGAATGCAGTTAATAAACCCAACAGGAAACCGCCACTGTATAGCCTATAAAATAGCATGTGCCTCTGAGCCGTTATTGTGAATCTTCAGACAGTGGCAAATTTGATAGGCCAATGCACAATTCACAACATAGGCATCTGTCACAGACATGAAGTCTGATAACAATTCAGAGAGGCATGAGAGGAAATATATCTTCTCCTGTCCTAAAGCCCAGGCCATTTCCCTAACCGTGCCGAATCCCACTGGGACGCAAAATCCTGACGGTCTCGCATGAAAATTCCTAACTTTATTCTGTAATCCATTCGATGCCTTATCAAAGGACTCCACTCGCCTATGCATGTCAAAGAACAGCTATAACATTTCCCCACTCTGTCTCGTATTGCTGTCAATATAGTGAGAGAGAGAATGCATGATCAACAAAACGGTATGAGTAGACAGGAATATTTATTTAACATACCTATTACCTSTCTTCATCTCTCCGTTATTCATTCATTATTCATGAGCCATCTGTATAATCATCAACTCGATTTAACCAAATGGGAGATATTCTGTCATTCATTGAAGGAGCCCATCTAGTACCGGGTCCCACTGTCTCCAGAACAGCCTGAATTCTTTGGCGCATTCTACAAGGTGTAGGAAACGTTCCACAGGGATGTTGGTCCATGCTGACGCGATGGCATCACGCAGTTTGCTACAGATTGGATGGCGGTACATTCAACAGACCGTTCCATCTCACCTCAAAAGGTGCTATATTGGGTCGAGGTCTGAGGACTTCGCAGGCCACTAAAATAAACTGAACTCGCTGTCATGTTCCACGCAATGTTACACTCCTCAATTGTCCAGTGCTGGTGATCGCGTGCCCACTGGAGCCGCGTTTTCTTGTTTTCACTTTGTACGAATGGAACCCGGAGGCTGCAATAGCCCATTCATGACAAGGATCTTCGAGTTGTGCGTTCCGAGATGTCGTTCTGCACACCACTGTTGTACGGCGCTGTTATTTGTCCCGCCTGTTAGCTTGCACAATTCTTGCCATTCTCCTTTGATCTCTCATCAACAAGCTGTTTTCGCCCACAGGACTGCCGCTGACTGGATATTTCTTTGTTTGTCGCATTATACTCGGTAAACCCTAGACACTGTCTCACGTGAAAATCCCAAGCCCAGGAGGGCGCCCGTTTCTGAGATAATGGATCCGGCGCGCCTGGCACCAACAAACATACCACGCTCAAAGTCGCTAACGTTCAATCGAACAGTAACTGAATGCATCGATGCCCTGCTTTTATATAAGCCACGGCCACCTGACTCATTGTCTGCAGGAACGATCAATTTCGTGAAAGTGGTGGTGTCCCTAATAAACTGTGTATACAGTGCATTAAGAAAGTATTCAGACCCCTTGACGTTTTCCACATTTTGTTACATTACAGCCTTATTCTAAAATGGATTAAATAACGGAAAATTATCATCAATCTACAAACAATATCCCATAATGACAAAGTGAAAAAGGTTTTGCTAATTGTTGCTAATTTATTTTAAAAAACAGAAATACCTTATTTACATAAGTATTCAGACCCTTTGCTATGAGACTCTGAAATTTAGCTCAGGTGCATCCTGTTTCCATTGATCATCCTGGAGATGTTTCTACAACTTGGAGTCCACCTGTTGTACATTCAATTGATTGGACATGATTTGGAAAGGTGTACACCTGTCTATATAAGGTCCCACATTTGACAGTGCATGTCAGAGCAAAAACCAAGCCATGAGATCGAAGGAATTGTCCGTAGAGCTCCGAGACAGGACTGTGTCGAGGCACAGATCTGGGGAAAGGTACCAAAAAATATCTGCAGCATTAAAGGTCCCCAAGAACACAGTGGCTTCCATCATTCTTAAATGGAAGTTTGGAACCACTAGACTCTTCCTAGAGTTGGCCGCCCGGCCAAACTGAGCAATCGGGGGAGAAGGGCCTTGGTCTGGGAGGTGACCAAGAACCCGATGGGACAAGTCTCTGAATGTCCTTGAGTGGCCCAGCCAGAGCCCGGACTTGAACCCGATCGAACATCTCTGGAGACCTGAAAATAGCTGTGCAGCGACGCTCCCCATCCAACCTTAGCTTGAGAGGAGAATGGGAGAAACTTCTCAAATACAGTTGTGCCAAGCTTGTAGCGTCATATCCAAGAAGACTCGAGGCTGTAATCACTGCCAAAGGTGCTTCAGCAAAGTACTGAGTAAAAGGTCTGAATACTTACGTAAATGTGATTTCAGTTTTCCTTTAATTATAAATTGTCTAAAAAATATTTTTTGCCTTGTCATTATGGGGTATTGTGTGTAGATTGATGAGAAAAACTATTTTATCAATTTTAGAATAAGGCTGTAACATAACATTTGGAAAAAGTGAAGGGGTCTGAATAATTTCTGAATGCACTGCATCCATGGCCTGGTATGGTTTGCAATGATTCACAAGAATATCAATCAGTGTATGGTGACATGGACTTTGTGTCATAAATGGCACCCGTTTCACTATATAGTGCACTACTTTTGACCAGAGGCCTTTATGTCCTGGTCAAAATGTGTGCACTATAAAGGGAATAGGGAATGTGTCAAACATGGTGTAGGGAAGGATGATCAGACCGTACCTGCAGATCTCCAGGGGAGGGACTTCTCAGACGAGCTGAAAGACAAAAAGAGAGAGAAGGTCTTAGATACATGGACAAATATAAGACAGAAAGGGAATGTTCTCAACAGGACACTTGTTTAAATTCATATAGAAGATATCCAGCAGACATCCTCCGAATGCTTATAAATGGCCCTATTTCACTTGTGCTTGAGATAAAGGTGTTCCTGAAATAGGCCTCTGGCCCAAAGTAGTGCACTATATAAGGTGCCATTTGGGATGCACACCAACAAATCAAAAACATGAAATTGAAAGAACATTGTCAGTTCAGATGCAACCAGAGAATTCATAGATCGGTAATTGTGGCCAGTGCAGCATATGCCAACATACAAATAACATGGCTACAACCAAGCATTTAAATACTATTCAAAATGGCTGCTTCTCCTCTCTAGTTGCAGAAGAGGCCTTCGTGACAGGTGATCTTTACAGCCACGACAGACAACGAGGAGGATCATCCTTTTCCCTGAGGTTGTGTCGGTTATTTTTCATCCTCGCCGGTCCTTGAGAAACACACTTTGCGAATAAACGGAAAAGGTCAGGCTTGGCCATCCATCCTGATGGGGTCTGATAGGCTTGGAGGCTGAAGACAAGCTGCTAGCTCTGCTACTAAAGTAAATAGAAAAAAAACTATTGATCTCTGAGCAAAAATACTAATGCCCCAACGATAATAAAACAGACAAACAGGCAAGCAGGACACGTGTACACACACATACGTGGACAGACGGACGTGTGCAAATACGGATGGATGCACACATAAACGGATCTGCCTGTTCTGAGTTACTACTGCGTGCTGATGGATATTTGGTGGATATTTCCTCAGCAATAAAGGGACCGTTGTCTCCCAAGAATAAGGAGGTATAAAGCTTGGTGGCCTGACAGAGTCCATGTTAAAACACATTACGGCCTTCAGACAAACACGGAGGCTACGCCCCAAATGGCACCCTATTCCCTATACAGTGCACTACTATTCCCTGGTCAAAAGCAGTGTACTACGTAGGGAGTATGGTGCCATTTTGGACGCAAGCTGAGCATGCTGGTACTGCAGAGCCAAGTGGACCCATAGGTGGGGAGTGTGTGGACCCATAGGTGGGGAGTGTGATGGATGGTGGGGTCAGTGGTGCCTGGTCCTGGATCAGTGGAGAAGTGGGCAGGCAGATAGCTCAAACTGATGCCAGAGACTAGAGGCAGCCATCCCAATGATGGGCCTAGGAAAGTGCTGAGGCAGGAGGGTCAGGGCTTAACGGATGAGGCCACTTCAACTGAAGCCAACCAGAGAGCCACTCTGTTGTAGTGTCCCAAGTGGGCACCTTACCCTCTGTGTAGTGTACTACATTTGGCCAGGGCGCAAAGTACATACAGTAGATCCTATTTGGCTCTGGATAAACTTTCTGCAATATGTAGGGAATAGGGTGCCATTTGGGATGCACCCTCCGTCTGTAAGAGGCCATAAAACTAGGCCCCAAGTTTCTCCGCTATAGTATACCTCAGCCACTTCAACATGATTATAGGGGGGGGGGGGGCCTCAAAGCAGAGCAGCACTAAACACAGGCGCACCAAGTCCAAACCTGCAAAAGCTTTAACTAATAGCCACCTGGACCAGCCAGCTACAATTAGAAAATGACATTTCAAACAGAGCAATTTACAGGTCATTTCTAATAAATCAAGCCATCTAGAAGACTTGTGTGAGCGCTGGACCTAAAAGCAGGGTTCCCACCCTTATGCTTTCCAAGGAAATATCTAGCGGGTCATTATTGCCATGCACCTGGCTCATTCCACCAGTTTGTTGCCTTTTGAGATGTGCAACTTGGTGGGAAAAAAAACATTTGATTTCACCTCATTTTAACATTCTGTCAGAAAGAGCACATGTTAAAAAAACATGTTCTCATCAAAGAGGTTGAATAGAAAAAGTACTATTGTAAGATTCTTTTAAGTGCCAAATAGAGTAAGAGGGTTGATGATTTCATCTTAAATCAGCCATAAATCCCATTGTGACAGGAAGTGTGCAACAGGAAGTAATTGAAAACATTTCTAGCCTATTTATGGGTAACAGGGTTGACGTGTTGTGCTTGATCCGCTCTGTTTTCCACCACGAAACACCAGACAATGGCCAAAAAGAGTAGAACCTGCTCACCTGCTTTTACACTGTGATTTGACTATTAGATGTTCACTGTTTCTTTAGATACATTTTTTTTAACGAATAGTTTCACCTTATTAAAATGAGAGTTCAGTTCACGTAACAGGGTTGACCTTAAAATGACGGACAGGTTTTTTTACCTTAAAATGTGTTCACTAATCACAGGAAATAAATATCAATCTTAAGAAATGACTCAGTCAAAGCAACAGAAATAAATAGGGCTTTACAATAATGTTGAAAACTGGAGGTTTAGTGGGTTAAAATCTTCCTGGAAGTCACATAGGGTACATGTCAAAATGCTGAATTTTGGCACTTTAACAAGTCTTTATTCATATTAAAAAAGAGATTTATTGAATTCTCCATGAGGTCTATATTAAAGGGCACTTAATTGATTATAACATAAAGGGGCAGTATGCAGATAAAAACGTGATTTTCCTGTTTTTGTAAATAATATTTCCACACTAGGAGGTCGAAATGACACACTGAAATTGTGAAAATGATAATGCCCTTTTTGTGTAAGAGCTGTTCGGGGYAAAAAATCTGGAATTTCAGCCTGATCAGGTGGGATGGAACTTTTGGCCCACATCATGACGTCACAATGTGATCCTATTATAATAAACCAATGACTGTTCATCTGGGTAAGGGCGTGGGCTCTAGACCATCCTAATCAACCAATCAGGGCTGAGCAATGGCCAAAGAAGGCTCAGGAAATAAATTAATTATTAGTTATTTTCATTAAATAAACACACACACTGATTTATTAGACATAGTGATGATTTAAAAATAAATTACTAAAACTGCGACAGAAAGCATGGGACGACCCAGCTGCTGTTGCCATTTCGCTGATTGGATCTTATAGAATTAGGCAGTGGTGGAAAAAGTACCTAATTGTCATACTTGAGTAAAAGTAAAGATACCTTAACAGAACATGACTCAAGTAAAAGTGAAAGCCCCCCCAGTAAAATACTACTTGAGTAAAAGTATTTGGTTTTAAATATACTTAAGTATCAAAAGAAAATGTAATTGCTAAAATATACTTAAGWATCAAATTCCTTGTATTAAGCAAACCAGCAGGCACAATTATTATTTTATTTTTTAATTTACAGATAGCCAGGGGCACATCCCAACACTCAGACATCATTTACAAACGACGCATGTGTTTAGTGAGTCCGCCAGATCAGAGGCAGTAGAGATGACCAGGGATGTTCTCTTGATCAGTGTGTGAATTMGACTATTTGAGTACTTTTGAATGGCAGTGAAAATGTATGGAGTAAAAATAAAATTTTATTTTGGAATGTAGTGAAGAAAAAGTAGTCAAAAATATGAATGGTAAAGTACAGACACCCAAAAAACCTACTTTAGTACTTTAAAGTATTTTTACTTAGTGGCAAGAAAAAAATGTGAACCCTTTGGAAATACCTTGATTTGTGTATAAAAATTGGTCATAAAATTTGATCTGATCTTCATCTAGGTCACAACAATAGACAAACACAGTCTGCTTAAACTAATAACACAAACAATTAAACGTTTTCATACCTTTATTGAACACACCGTGTAAACATTCACAGTGCAGCGTGGGGAAAGTAAGTGAACCCTTGGATTTAATAACTGGTTGACCATCCTTTGGCAGCAATAACCTCCACCAAACGTTTTCTGTAGTTGCGGATCAGACCTGCACAACGGTCAGGAGGAATATTGGACCATTCCTCTTTACAGAACTGTTTCAGTTCAGCAATATTCTTGGGATGTCTGGTGTGAACTGCTCTCTTGAGATCATGCCACAGCATCTCAATCAGGTTGAGGTCAGGACTCTGACTGGTCCACTCCAGAAGGCGTATTTTCTTCTGTTGAAGCCATTTTGTTGTTGATTTACTGTGTTTTGGATCGTTGTCCTGTTGCATCACCCAACTTCTGATTGGCGTACAGATTGCCTAACATTCTCCTGAAAAATGTCTTGATAAACTTAGGAATTCATTTTTCCGTCGATGATAGCAAGCTGTCCAGGCCGAGGCAGCAAAGCAGCCCCAAACCATGATGCTCCCTCCACCATACTTTACAGTTGGGATGAGGTTTTGATGTTGGTGAGCTGTGCCTTTTCTTCTCCACACATAGTGTTGTGTTCCTTCCAAACAACTAAACTGTAGTTTCATCTGTCCACAGAATATTTTGCCAGTAGCGAGGATTCTTCTTAACCTAATTGAGCATTCTGTACTGTGCTCTTGCAGTCATCTTTGCAGGACGGCCACTCCTAGGGAGAGTAGCGACAGTGCTGGACTTTCTTCATTTATAGACAATTTGTCTTACCGTGGACTGATGAACATCAAGGCTTTAAGAGATACTTTTGTAACCCTTTCCTGCTTTATGCAAGTCAACAATTCTTAATCTTAGGTCTTCTGAGATTTATTTTGTTTGAGGTACGGTTCACATCAGGCAATGCTTCTTGTGAATAGAAAATTCTAATTTTGTGAGTGTTTTTTTATAGGGCAAGGCAGCTCTAACCAACATCTCCAATCTTATCTCATTGATTGGATTCCTYGTTAGCTGACTCCTGACTCCAATTAGCTTTTGGAGAAGTCATTAGCCTAGGGGTTCACATACTTTCCCCAATGTTTAAATGTGAATGTTTAAATTATATATTCAATATAGACAAGACAAATACGATAATTTGTGTGTGTTATTAGTTTAAGCAAACTGTTTGTATATTGTTGTGACTTAGATGAAGATCAGATCAAATTTGATGACCAATTTATGCAGAAATCCAGGTAATCCCAAAGAGTTCACATACCTACAGTGGCAAGAAAAAGTACCTTACACCACTGGAATTAGGGGAGGGCGATCTACATGCCAACGAGGCGCAGGCAATTAAAAGAGGAAGCTAGGAGAGGTGTGCTCCACTGAGCCATGGCAGATGAAGTGGCATAACTGTACATCCCAAATGGCACCCTATTTCCTTTATAGTGCCCTACTTTTGACCAGGGCCTATAGGGGTGGACCATAAGGCTCTGGTCAAAATAGTGCCCTATATAAGGAATAGGGTGCCCTTTGGGACGTGGCCACAAACTCTTGCTTTCATCATACCCTGTCTCACAGTCACAGCAGCCTGGGTGAGTGGAGGGAGACAGGCAGTAAACTGCTGATACTCACAAACATTACAACAACTAAAACATACCTGACAGCAAAACTTTAGCTCACAACCACATCAGTCCGTTGGTAAGCTACAAAGGGGAAGTGTTTACGCCTTCCATTCCAGTGGGGTGTGAAGTTGCCCGTAGACGCTGATCTTGGGTCAGTGTTGCATTTCCCCCCACAAATGGTTAAGGAAAACACTCAAAAACAATCTTTCTGTATTTTTATCATTAGTCCACCAAGAACCAAAGTGTCACTGGCCACATAACGCAACATGCATTTGCTGAATTATTTTGCATCATTATGTCCAATATCTTGAAAACTTGACTGCTGACATTTAAAACATTTGAGACCATATCAACAGTGGACTATGAAAAGCCAACTGACATTTACTCCTGAGGTGCTGACCTGTTGCACCCTCGACAACCACTGTGATTATTATTATTTGACCCTGCTTCATCTATGAACATTTGAACATCTTGGCCATGTTCTGTTATAATCTCCATCCAGCACAGCCAGAAGAGGACTGGCCACGCCTCATAGCCTGGTTCCTCTCTAGGTTTCTTCCTAGGTTCTGGCCTTTCTAGGGAGCTTTTCTTAAKCACCGTGCTTCTACACCTGCATGGGGTTTTAGGCTGGGTTTCTGTAAAGCACTTTGAGATATCAGCTGATGTAAGAAGGGCTTTATAAATACAGTTGATTTGTAATAATGAAAACTTACCAAAACATAGTTGAGTGGATTTCTCCTTTAAATGGAGACGTCGGGATTTTGACTACTTCCCCAGAGTCAGATGAACTAGTGGATACTATTTTAATGCGCAATGACTGGAAGTCTATATCAGATACCATAGACTTCTACAAGTTAATCTGACTGGGGAAGTAGATATCCAGAAGTATCCCTTTAACTTTAGTATTGGGGGAGGGGAAGCTGATCCTAGATCTGTACCTCATGGAAATTTCACTCCGGAGCTTCCATTCCCCCAGTGGGAGGTCTCAACCCAACCAGAAAGTTTGGCCGCTGATCAAGTCGTACTACCCCTGATGCCTGTATTTTTTCCTCATCAATCTACACACAATACCCCATAATGACAAAGCAAAAAAAGGTTTTTAACCGATGGTGACTGACAGAACTCCAGAGTTCCTCTGTGGAGATGCAAGAGCCTTCCACAAGGACAACCATCTCTGCAGCACTCCACCAATCAGGCTTTTATGGTAGAGTGGCCAGACGGAAGCCATTCCTCAGTAAAAAGCTTGGAGTTTGCCAAAAGGCACCTAAAGGACTCTCAGACCATGAAAAGCAAGATTCTCTGGTCTGATGAAACCAAGATTGAACTCTTTGGCCTGAATGCCAAGCGTCACATCTGGAAGAAACCTGGCACTATCCCTAGGGTGAAGCGAGGTGTTGGCAGCATCATGCCGGGGGATGTTTTTCAGATGCAGGGACTGGGAGACTAGTTAGTATCGAGGGTAAGATGAACGGAGCAAAGTACAGAGAGATCCGTGATGAAAACCTGCTCCAGAGTTCTCAAATGCATTAAGGAAAGAAATTCCACAAATTATCCTGTTAATTGAAATGCATTCCAGGTGACTACCTCATGAATCTGGTTGAGAGAATGCCAAACGTGTGCAAAGCTGTCATCAAGGCAAAGGGTGGCTACTTTGAAGAATCTCAAATATATTTTGATTTGTTTAACACTTTTTTGGTTACTACATGATTCCATATGTATTATTTCATAATTTTGATGTCTTCACTATTATTCTACAATGTAGAAATTAGTAAAAAATAAAGAAAAACCCTGGAATGAGTAGGTGTCTTTTGTTTGTGCTGTGTCATTATGGTATTGTATGTGGATTGATAAGGGACAAAAACAATTTAATCCATTTTAGAGTAAGGCTGGCTGTAATGTAATATATATATWTTTTTAAGTCAAGGTGTCTCAAAACTTTCCGAATGCACTGTATGAAGAAGTAGTCCAGTACTGGAGGTGTAATGGAATGTAATGAGCCCCAACAGAACACTTTAGCATGGTGTCACCTCTATTGTTGGGCCGGACGGGCTACTGAGCTAAGTGCTGACTTTAGGTCTAGGGTAGTCTGTTCCATTTTCAGACACAAATCTCCCCGGGATTGCCCTCTCGTTCCTTCTTCACAGGCTGTTAAAAAGGTGTGAAAATTACTGTGCATGTTTTCTTTACAGGCCTGTGGAGGTCTGTATTGATCCCACAGTGGGACACCAATGACTCTCTCTCTCTCTCCCCCAGACTGATTGTGATGGCTCTATTCTGGACGCTGCTTCACTACAGACCAGGGAGTAAGTAGGGAGCATTACATCACAGTATAGGGAGCGTTCACGAGCCATCCTCAGTCAGGGAGTGTTTCAAAGCTCTCCTCAGTCAGTAATACAGGAAGCTTTACCCATATTGTACAGTCAGTACAGACCAGGGAGCGTTCAACAGCCCTGCTCAGTTAGTAAAGGGTACATTTCCCAGCTCTCCAGTCAACACAGTACAGGCAGCGCCACACAACCAGCCAGCCCAGCTGTGTGCAACTCACTGGCCACAATGACCTGCCAAAGCTGATTACTCTGGCTAGGGTCACCAAAAAGGCCACAACCTCTCCCAACTGGCCATGGCCATCACATGATTGAATTTCATTCCATACAAGGTATACAAAGGCTCAAAATAACCCTGTAAAACCACTCACTGTTATGATGAAGGGCTAAGCCTATATCACTTGTGAGTGCTGAGATTATGACCACAGGAAATMACCCCTATCCTGTAGGGAGAAAATGGTGCTGGTACTTTGGTATTTAACTATCTAAAAATATGATAAATATCATGGCTAGATCCACTCTCACTGAGGATGAGAGTGGATCGAGCTTGTGGAGGAAATAGCAGTAAATAGCCTGGTTGACACCATTTCCCCTGTAGACTTTGTATGGAGAGCCTCCCTCTCTGTCCAGGCTGATCTTCAGCTCCTCTTTGCAGCAGCTCTGGGAGCCCTGAGCTCTGTAATGGACACTCACACATGGAGAGCTGCTGTTGGCCTGCTGGAGCCATGCAGGTAGTCTGGGGCCATGTCCCAAATGGCACCCTATTCCCCATGTAGCGTGCTACTTTTGACCAGCTCCAGAAAGTAGTGCACTACATAGGGTGCCATTTGGACGTAGCTGAGGTCTGCGGCGAGGAGATGCTTCCTATGAGGGCCCCAGGGTTATTAAATCCCAGAAAGAGCTTTCATGATTTAGGTTACACTCTACTTTCAAGAGCTGGAGGCTGGAGCACTATACCCACATAGAACTATACAGGCTAAGGCAAATGAGTCCTAACGGGCAAGCCACAAAGAGACATAGCACTAGAAAGTAGAGACCTCATGTCCTCTACACCAGCAGTTCCCAAACTTTTTATAGTCCCGTACGCCTTCAAACATTCAACCTCCAGCTGTGTACCCCCTCTAGCACCAGGGTCAGCACTCTCAAATGTTGTTTTTTGGCATCGTTGTAAGCCTGCCACACACACTACAATAACTTAACATAAGAATGAATGTGAGTTGTCGTCACTACCAGGCTCGTGGGAAGTGACAAAGAGCTCTTACAGGACCAGGGCACAAATAACAATAATCAATAATGTCCCTCTTTATTTAACCATCTTACATATAGATGCTTAATTGTTAATCGGAAATGGTGAATAACTCACCACAGGTTAATGAGTAGGGTGTGCTTGAAAGGATGCACATAACTCCGCAATGTTGAGTTGTATTGGAGAGTCTGTCTTAAATCATTTTCCACACACAGTCTGTGCCTGAATAGAGTTTTCATGCTAGTGAGGGCCGAGAATCCACTCTCACATAGGTACGTGGTTGCAAGGTTCAGGATACTCTGAGCGCAGCCCAATCCAGAAATCTGGTAGTGGCTTCTGATTAAATTCAATTTTCACAGAACCGCTTGATGCAATTCCGATTAGGCTCTCTTGTTCAGATATCAGTAAGTGGACAGGAGGAAGGGCATGAAAAATATAACGAATCCAGTTGTTTGTGTCATCCGTTTCGCGAAAGTACCTGCGTAATTGCGCACCCAACTCACTCAGGTCTTTCGCTATATCACATTTGACAGACATTGTCCGTAAGCTTGAGTTCATTTGCACACCAAAAAAATCATACAATGATGGAAAGACCTGTGTGTTGTCCTTGTTAAATGCAGACAGAGAATGCAGGCGGCCAGGACAAGTGAAAATTATGGTCCGTAAAGAAAACTTTAAGCTCGTCTCTCAATTTAAAAAAACGTGTCAATACTTTGCCCCTTGATAACCAGCGCACTTCTGTATGTTATAAAAGCGTTACATGGTCGCTGCCCATATCACTGCATAGTGCAGAAAATACACGAGAGTTCAGGTGCCTTGCTTTAACAAAGTTAACCATTTTCACTGTAGTGTCCAAAACATATTTCAAGCTGTCAGGCATTCCCTTGGCAGCAAGAGCCTCTCGGTGGATGCTGCAGTGTACCAAAGTGGCGTCGGAAGCAACTGCTTGCACGCGCATTACCTCTCCACTATGTCTCCCTGTCATGGCTTTTGCGCCATCAGTAAAGATACCAACATGAGCAGCAGCTACGTTTGGCTACATATGGAACGTTAGTGCAATTCCCACGAGAGAGTAACGGTTAATGTGATTGGATGTTAATTACTTGACTAGGCTACCTGTATTTGACATTGTGTTGTTATTTCGCTGAACACTAGATGGTTTAATTTTATTTTTGCCAGTGAAACGAGGCTGCTCAGGCAAGAAAAAAAACTCACCTAAATGTATAGCCCCGTTGAAAAATATAAATGGACTGTTTGAAAATGTGAAAAAAAAAAAAAAAAATTGTTTTATGTGAATCACATTTTTATTTGGCGTACCCCCGACGGCATTGTGTGTACCCCTGGGGGTACGCATACCCCAGTTTGGGAATACTTGCTCTATACACAATACGTTGTATACACTGGGTGTGTCCGAAATGGCACCATAGTCCCTATAAAGTGCACTACTTTTTACCAGAGCTCTATGGGACTTGGTCAAAATTCGAGCATAACATGAGTAATATGGGACATAATTTCAGACGCAGCCAAATATCCCACATAATTCAACATGTTGTTGGCCATTACGCTAAAACCAGACCAAAACTGGTCACGTCAGCACAATGGATAACTGATTTAAAGCGGATATATTAAAAACCAACAGAAACAACCAGTATTAATAAGTGCCACTAACATGTGTTCATTAAGCAATTTCCCTAACATGCCACAGTCCATTAACCTCCTCTTATTTCCCTTGCTGCATTTCACCATTAACATTCCTACTCAACACTACATCAGGTGCTATGATCCCCCCAAAGTTAATCAGTGTGATTCAATGCTGCATAGCTGGAGCACTTGAAACCAAATAATACCCTACCTCTTCAAATAGCATCTTAAATAAGACCCCCCCCACCCCCCCGCCAAATATGCAATTGTCTTTCCCTACTAGCACTGACTTTGTTTGAGGAAAAATGTAATTACTACGACTGTGATGTGGTTGTCTTAACTAGCTATCTTTAGATGAATGCACTTACTGTAAATCGCATTAGATAAAAGCATGTGCTAAATTACTAAATTGTAAAATGTCCCAAATGGCACCCAATTTCCAATATAGTGCACTACTTTCACCAGAGCTTGTCAAAAGCAGTGAATAGGGTGACTAAATCTGAACAGTTCTTCAAATAAACCCACCAACAGATATACGTAACATGACATCCATACAGCATCGCAAAGTAAGCATGCAGGAGATTTAGCCAGACATAGGAAAAGCGCAGCGATTTGAAGGTAATGTTGACTATTGTAAATAAATGAAGCCTCCTGTGGACAGATGTGTCTGGTAGCCAGTGAGGCATGAGGAGGAACAGCACAGAGCATAATCCTAACTGACATGTGGGGAATACAAGGACCAAATGGCACCCTATTCCCTTACATGCTGACCACACCGCTTGCGTTGCAAAATACATTTACACATACATGTTATTCAATCATTGCACCCACACTGCTCACGAGCGTCGGCGTAGCCAGACGCTAAAATAGAACTGGACGCTTGATGCGCTGCAAGTCCTGCCTCTCCCATCTCATTGGCTTTTAGGAACATATACCCAATATACGTGGGTGATTGAAAGATGAACTGAGGTACACACTCCAGTTGGTGGTGGTAATGCACCTTAAAGTRGGTTGCCAACCACCATATAAAGTCCAAAGAAGAAGAAGCCTGAAGAAGGAGAAATTACTAGAAACTAACTTGGTTTTCCCATTTATCTGTGGATTAATTGTCTGAGTAGACAAACATGGCCATTGATTTTGTTCTGTTTGAGCAGAGGAACCCAGCACTAGCAATGGCAAAATGCATGGAATTGCAGGAAATTAGCTTTAAAACTGTCGAATTGTCTCTCAGCTGCATGCCAAACTATGTAGAATTGCACAACATTTGCTTCAAAACTGCAGCATTTTCTCTACGCCGCCAAGATAAATAGTACATTAGCTAGAAAGGTAAGAGTTCACACTTCCTCTTCCAATGAACTGTGGAGTGGTCAAAAGAATGAAACTGTCTACCAAATCTATAATTTTTTGCTAACATATAGTATGATGGGAGTCCCTGGGTCGTGGGTTTGCCTGGTCGGGGGTTACTGGGCAAGAAAAGTTTGAAAATCCCTGCCCTTTGCAAGTATGCAACGCAATAAGCTACGCAAAATGCTTGGCGTACTTGCCTAGTAAAAATACACAAACGTGTGCAGTGGCGCAATTTGTAACTCGACACAAGTATGCAGGACGGCAATTTTGCGTAGCTAATTGTGTTCTTGCATTGCATAATTGCGTAGGGCATAAAATAGGCTTACGCCTAGACCAGCAAACRTCCTGCCATCTTCTCCAGTATCTGCTACCATAGACAACCTACTGTTTTTACTTATCTCAGCAATGTAATGGCGAGTCAAACTGACAGGTGAATTGATGAGAGGGTCGAAGATGACGCCTCCGTCTCTGTTCCGTATACACTGTCCAATCAGATTTCATTACACTGCCGCTGTATTCTCTTGTCAAGAGGCTATACTATGGAGTACGCCAACTGCTGTGACTGAGGAAGAAGCCATGTGCCAAGCTATGACGAGCATATTACACTACACTGCGTGTGTGCGTGTGTTCTCATCACCTGTCGCTAGCAGCGCCTGGCGACTCGGCCCCGAGTCTGCATCTTTCCAGCTGATTGGCCACAATCTGTCTCTCTACCTCCAGCTCCCTGGTCAGCCTCTCAAACTGGAGCTCCTGCAGAAAGACAAAAAGGACAAGACACATTAACACAAGGTCAGAGATGCCATGCCTAACACAAGGTCAGAGATGCCATGCCTTATACAAGGTCTCCCTTGTAAAACTGGTACTTCCTGGTAAAATAAAAAAAGACACAGGCTTCTCCACTGATGATGTTGATGATGAAGACGATGACAAGAAGGAATGAAGAACAGAGACAGTGCCTGTACACGCAAAGAACCAGACTACACAATAGATGTACAAAAACAAGCACAATCACACGCCAATAACGTGGGGAAATGATATGCCTTGGAAAACAAACAAACAATTTAAGCCACACACACGCATGATAATGTACAGCCCACACACAGAGATAGAAGCACCACTTTAGCCTGGGCAAAAAGAGTGTTATTCCGCCTTGCTTCTACTAGCTGCTCCTCAGGGAGCAATGCAGGAATCAGCATCTGACTCTTGTAATTATCTAACCCCAGCGAGGCTGCGTGTCTAGGACTCTGCCTGGGCTCTCTCGCCCTGTCTCTCAGCCGGGCTTCAAGCACTGCAGCACGTCATATGAAGAGAGACTCAAAAAACACATTCATGTATACATACACATGTATAAACCCGCATTACACTTTTAGACCTACATGTACACACACACAAACTAGACCTACATACATCCCACACAGCCATTTCCCACTCACCTTAATTGCGTGTGGCTGAGGAGGCGGTAATCTAGCTAGCTTAGCTCACTCTTTCTTCAGCCCAGCTGTTGTCCATTCCATAAAGCATCACCCAGCCACAGTCACAGCACTCCACTCCTCAAGAGGTAGTCACAGCCACAGCACTCAAGAGGAAATTGGACAAGGTCTCTGTGGCTTCAGGGTGCCCACTTTTCACGCCTCCTCTCCACCACTTCTGTAGGTGCTCCGAGAACMTCTCCTGACTGGAGACTCATTCGGCTCAGAAGAGTGCTAGCCAATGCTCCCCCCTCCCTCCCTTCCTCCCTCCCCTGCCTTGACTTGTCCCCTCCTCGCTGCTCTCCTCTGGCTCTGTAATGGTCATGTGCAGCCTGTGCCTGCTGCAGAGAGGGTTACGGAGATGGGAACACTGCTCAACCCTGCTCCACCACAGAGAGAGAGAGACAAACAACACTGCAGTTTCCTCAGGAAGTAGGAAAATCCACAGTGTGGCTCTGGCTCTAGCACACGCACACACACACACATCTTAAACAGGGACAGAAACAGAGAGCGCCATGTGTATATTTCCTGACAGGAAAACACACTGATATACTTTAATGGAAATGATCAATCCTTCATGGCAGCCGCTTTAGAGATGTACAGAATATGCGAGAGGAAAACGTATGTTCTGGTCAAGAATCAGGTCTACGATGACAAATAAAAACAGACTAAATCTAGTTATCAAGTCAAGCTTACTCCMAGTCTAGTTATTATAGATAGTCTCTGAGGAAGTTCATAAAATCTCAAGGTCTTTGAGACAATGACATCTTTTTAGTGACATCTAGCAAAATATGTCCAGGGGTGATGTTGTAACTGCTCATCTTTCMAAATAAAGCTCAAACACTGCACAAGGTAATCTAACAGCGCTAGTGTACTCTGTGTGTGTGTGTGAGACGCCAACACATTGTGCTTATCCTCATGCTCTCAGCACTGCACCACATTACACATGATATTAAATCTCTGAGCGCAGAGATCACTGGTATATGCTTTTCTCCGCACATTCCACTTTCATAATGGTCTCTTAAAAGCAGGTGTGCAGTTTGACTGGCTACGCTGTKCGATCACTGGTGCTGGAGGAACTGTTTAGACTAGAGAAGTAGAAAGAGAGAGAGAGCGTGGGACTTTATGCCCCCCCCCAAAAAAACTAACAAATACAGCTTTCCAGCTCACTGGAGGCTAGGGGAGTTCTGGTAATCTGTTGACATGAGAGGAAAATAGCCCACCAGGACCCAATAGTTCATACTGCAGAGTTCATACCGCGTGTTGTGTATAAGAAAGAACATCGCAGGGGTGCTTCTTGTAGACAAAACAGAGAAACGATTCAAAGAAACCATTTCACAGCCAGTAGGCAGGACTGTGTGGAACCACTGGGCCAGAGCCTGACAAAAACAKCGCGTCCCAAATGGCATCCTATTCCCTACGTAGTGCACCTCTTACGACCAGGGCAGTGCACTGTATAGGGAATAGGATGCCATGTGGGATGCATACAGGGTGGATGTCCCTTCCAGGAAGAGAACAGACTTGCTTCAGCTCTACTTCTCCCTCCCTCTCTCCTTAGCTCAGCACGGAAAACAAAATGACACGACACGATTGTATCGTGGACTATTAAACATTTTAAAATGTTCACTTTTCTTGAAGATGTACAAATGTTTGTGTAAACACACAGAGACATAGTTTGTCATGAACATAGTTGGCTGTGTTTTCAGTTCATTTTGTAGGCCTTCCTTCTAAGCTCCTATTMCAAATTGTCTTGTTTGACCGTGGTTGCCTTGAAAGTCCTAGGGGAAGAAACGTGCAAATCTCAGAGCTAGATATAGGGTGCCCTGGCGGTTAAAAGCGTTGGGTCAGTAACCGAAAGGTCGCTGGTTTGAATCCCAGAGCAGACTCCAATGTGCCCTTGAGCAAGGCACTTAACCCTAATTGCTCCTGTCAGTCGCTCTGGATAAGAGCATCTGCTAAATCAGGGGTACCCAAACTTTTTCACTCAGGCCCATCTTCCAGTATTGGGGAACATCCCGCATCCCCCCCCCCATGCGCACCCCCCATCTATTTCTATGGGCACAAACACCTATCATGACACAAACTGTTCAACCCCGTCTTGTTGGCGGAGAGAACATTTTGTAGGTTTGAACCTTATTTCCTGCAATTCTATACATTTCGCCACGTTTAATTATATTCACGTGATATTTGAATGAACCGAACATTACAAACTCTATGGGCTAAAAAAACCTGACTGACAAGAGGAACTGGTGATGCACTACCCAATTTTGAAATTGCACTTTATGCATTCTACTATTACAACTTTCAACAGTGAAAGCCAGACTGAGTTCCTTAWCAGTTTGGGAACCACTACACTAAATGACTCAAATGTAAAACACGTAAGCACATCCAAGGTAAATTCGTGTTGCGTTTTCTACTGAGCAATGCAGCAGGTCTGAATAGAATCCAGATTGTGTTTATGCTGAAACATGGCCGAAAGGAGCATCTGCTGCTGCCATAAGGCGCTAAGAGCTTGATAACCACGACTATCGGACCAGCTCCAAGCCTGTCCTACCCACGCTCTGTGSCCCATCCCTGCCTCCACTGCGGCTGCCTGCATGTATGGAGGAGATCCAGTGCTTCCTGTATGGAGGCAGAGCAAACGACCCTCTGCCTCTCCAGGTATTTCCTGCCTGAGCCGAGTACTACAGTGCCTTCGGAAAGTATTCACACCCCTTGACCTTTTGCTGTGTTACAGCRTGAATTTAAAATCGACTAAATTGATAGTGTCACTGGCACACACACACAGTCAAAGTTGAATTATGTTTAGAAATGTTTCCAAATTAATAAAAAATGAAAATCTGAATTGTCTTGAGTCAGTAAATATTCAACCCCTTTGTTATGGCAAGTTTAAATAAGTTTAAAATGGCCTTAACAAGTCACATAATAAAGTTGCATGGACTCACTCTGCGTCCAATAATAGTGTTCAACGGAGGCCGAGCAGTGAATTTCAAACACAGATTCAACCACAAAGACCAGGGAGGTTTTTCAARGCTTCACAAAGAAGGGCACCTATTGGTAGATGGTAAAAAAATATTTAAAAAAATCATGTGCAAATATTGTAAAATCCAGGTAAAGCTCTTAGAGACTTACCCAGAAAGACTCTCAGCTGTCATCGCTGCCAAAGGAGATTCTAACATTATTCAGGAGGTTGAATACAGTTGAAGTCGGATGTTTACATACACCTTAGCCAAATTAATTTTAACTCAGTTTTTCACAATTCCTGACATTTAATCCTTGTAAAAATTCCCTGTTTTAGGTCAGTTAGGATCACCACTATTTTAAGAATGTGAAAACGTCAGAATAATAGTAGCTATAATTATTTATTTCAGCTTTAATTTCTTTCATCACATTCCCAGTGGGTCAGAAGTTTGCATACACTCAATTAGTATTTGGTAGCATTGCCTTCAAATTGTTTAACTTGGGTTGAACGCTTCAGGTAGCCTTCCACAAGCAATTGGGTGAATTTTGGCCCATTCCTCCTGACAGAGCTGGTGTAACTGAGTCAGGTTTGTAGGCCTCCTTGCTCGCACACGCTTTTTCAGTTCTGCCCACACATTTTCTATAGGATTGAGGTCAGGGCTTTGTGATGGCCCCTCCAATACCTTGACTTTGTTGTCCTTAAGCCATTTTGCCACAACTTTGGAAGTGTGCTTGGGGTCATTGTCCATTTGGAAGACCCATTTGCGACCAAGCTTTAACTTCCTGACTGATGTCTTGAGATGTTGCTTCAATATATCCACATCATTTTCCTATCTCATGATGCCATCTATTTTGTGAAGTGCACCAGTCCCTCCTGCAGCAAAGCACCCCAACAACATGATGCTGCCACCCCCGTGCTTCACGGTTGGGATGTTGTTACTCAGCTTGCAAACCTCACCCCTTTTCCTCCAAACATAACGATAGTCATTATGGCCAAACCGTTCCATTTTTGTTTCATCAGACCAGAGGACATTTCTCCAAAAAGTACGATCTTTTTCCCCATGTGCAGTTGCAAACCGTAGTCTGGCTTTTTTTTTTTAAATGGGGGTTTTGGAGCAGTGGCTTCTTCCTTGCTGAGCGGCCTTTCAGGTTATGTCGTTATAGGACTCGTTTTACTGTGGATATAGATACTTTTGTACCCGTTTCCTCCAGCATCGTCACAAGGTCCTTTGCTGTTGTTCTGGGATTGATTTGCACCTTTCACACCAAAGTACGTTCATCTCTAGGAGACAGAACGTGTCTCCTTCCTGAGGGGTATGATGGCTGCTTGGTCCCATGGTGTTTATACTTGCGTACTATTGTTTGTACAGATGAATGTACAAACGATAATTGCTCCCAAGGATGAACCAGAGTTGTTGTGGTCTTCAATTTCTGAGGTCTTGGTTGATTTCTTTTGATTTTCCCATGATGTCAAGCAAAGAGGCACTGAGTTTGAAGGTAGGCCTTGAAATACATCCACACCACCAATTGACTCAAATGATGTCAATTAGCCTATCAGAAGCTTCTAAAGCCATGACATAATTTTCTGGAATTTTCCAAGCTGTTTAAAGGCACAGTCAACTTAATGTATGTAAACTTCTGACCCACTGGAATTGTGATACAGTGAATTATAAGTGAAATAATCTGTCTGTAATCAATTGTTGGAAAAATTACTTAGTAGATGAACTAACAGACTTGACAAAACTATAGTTTGTCAACAAGAAATTGTGGTTGAAAAACGAGTTAATGACTCCAACCTAAATGTATGTAAACTTCCGACTTCAACTGTATCCGATCAAGATATATTATTTTTCTCTTTCAATTTTACAAATGTTCAAATTTGTCTTCCACTATTGACATTACAGAATATTCTGCATAGATTGTAAAAAAAGAAGGAAAAAAAAGAATAATTAAATAAATTTCAATTCCACTTTGTAAGACAACAAAATGTGGAAAAAGTTATAGGATGTGAATACGTTCTGAAGGCACTGTAAGTAACTGGCCCTCTCCCACCCTGCAGCAAAAACACTTAAGGGTCGCCAGCCCATCAGTCCCTCACTGCATCTACTCGGCGGCCATAATTATTACTGCAACGTCCTACTCAACATCACTCTCCTCATCTTTTAATATTTGATGTTTTTAGGCTCTCTATTGTACATTCCAACACTAATTTCCACAGGATCGGTTGTTATGAACAGTTTGAAGCCCGTGACAAATATGGATCAAATACATTCATACTTAGCATCTCATAACAGGCCGCTACGTGTCGCCATGGGCACCCATCTATTGAAACAAGGCCAAAGACTACACGGCCTAAAATAAGCGTATTCTACTGGCCTTAAATAGAATGGCTCTAGCTATGGTCTCCATGTATAAATTCATTGTGTATGCCGAGCGTGGCTCAGTCAGCCGCAGAATGGGACACATCTATTCAGCTTAATGATGCGACGCGTCAGGACAACGGCTGCGGTAATGACCATTAAACAAGGCCTGTGCTTATTTATCTCCTGCGGCGAGGGGCAGAAGCAGAGGCGGCGGGCCCTCTGCCCCCCCCCCCCCCCCCCCGTCGGTCTGTGCCAGGCTTAGTGGAGAGAGGGTTGGAGACAATGGAGACCGGCCGTCCCGTAACAACATGCCGCTTTGCTCAGGCTCCGCTCAGCTCCATTCATTGTTTGGCATGACAATGAGTGTCAGTCCACGAACCTGACGGCCCAGTACAAACAGACGACACTCCGCCACGCCCCCAGGTCGTACGCCCCTTGCAGAAGCTTAATGGACAGTGACAAAACGGGAGCTCAAAGCGCCAAMCCTGCCCTCTGCTCAGTCGGTCCTGCAGCCTCAGCCCGGCCCAGCCTCAGCCCCTCACTCGCCACCACCTACAGGTCTACACTTGACATGATAGGGTGTTATTTCAGGATGCAGACCATTTTTGTATTAATTTAGCATTTATTTATCCAGTCCCATTGAGGTCCCTTTACACTTTATAGTACCCTGCTTTTAACACGAAAATGTAATTTACTCTGCTGAAAATGAAATGGAACAAGTAGGAAGTAAAAGAGTCAAGTGGCATCAGTCACTTTCAAAACCACAAAAAGCATTACAAAGACTGTGGCATTGTAACTGCATACCAGAAAGGAAGATTGTGCCTGGCCTATAGGGTCGAAGACTGTGGTCACAATAACACAACGCAGGCTTAACTGTGTCGGTGTATTTTTATTAGCAGAGTCCTCCTGTATATAGATTTCTAGGGCTCTGATTAGAAGCTGCTGATCATTTCCACTCCAACGGGCTCTCCTCTTCTCCGGGCCTGATTGAACGTAATGGCTCAATCAGGCCCAGAGGGCTGGTTTGGGTGACGCTGGCTTGGCCCGCCTTGGGCCAGCAGAAGTCAGAGTTGACGGGCATTGGAGCGCTCTCGGTCGGCCCTCAAACATCAGCTCCGACATACTAATCGCGCACTTATGCCGAGATATAAATATCTCAGTGAGCGCATGCAAATATGAACCCATAAGGGGATAGTCTGGCTCCAGTGTTCTACAGGCCAGATCCACACTACGTCTGATCCAACAGCACCAAGCAACTTCCTCACGCCTCTCCACTCTGTTGCGAGGCTTTGTTAACCTGTTAATTCCACTCTCCTGACATATCTTTTTTTTTTTTTTTTTTTACACTTAATTGAGACAGTAGGAGAGACGGTGAGAAGGGAGGACGTAGGGTTTCACAACGGTGTCTGGTAGAGAGAAACATGTGGTTGGTGCTGGGAGCTAGGCGACTGGCTCTGCACGGTTTTGTGGGTCTTTGTGAAGTGTGAATACGCACGTGTCTTCTGTATTCCTGGCTGCACAATGAATTACCCAACTGAGACAATAAAGTTGGAATTGGATCGCATTGGGGAGGCCCAATGCGAGGCAAAGCCAGAGGTGGCATGTCCCTCTCCTAGACTTGTCCTCATTGTCTGCTCTACTGTAGAACAGAGACAGGAAATGACAACATATGGCATGTGTCAGCATYTTCCCCCATCTTCTCCTCAAGTGACTGCAATTTTACCGTCCCCGAGCAGCAAAGGATTCCAACATATTTTACGCTGCACTTTAATGCATATCTAATGCTTTTGTAGCATTCTAGGTAGTGTGACGGAAAGCATAGAGTGTTACTGATTTTCCGCGAGTTCTTTCGCCAGGTCTGACATGCCACGTAGTAGCAGCAGTGCTAATCCTACTGTACTTCACACTTTTCAACCCAAATTGTAGTTCTATTCTTCTATCGGGYCAATCAAACATCTTCATAATGGGCTTTGTTGGAGTTTCTAAAGCCAACCTGACGATCATGCGGAGAGCAACTGCTCCGAGAACAGCAGCAACAATACGCATCGTCAACATGTTGACAGAAGTAAACAAACACAAAATCTGCTACAGCACAGCGGGGTGTTGTTTATAGGCATCTTCTACAACAATCAAGATGATGCAATTCAAAAGGACGACCATTGGCATATTGTAGCAATACTGCAGGCATTAGGTACACCTGGAAGTGAAGCTATAGTATACTTTAGAAGACTACTAGTAGACTTAGTAAATTAATAGTAAACCTTTCAGTGTAAGAACAAGGGCAGGCCCTCTTTTCAACATACCTCCTACCTGACTTTAGTGAAGGAGAGAGCAGTGCAGTACTGCACTCTACTACCCCCCCCCCTCGACACAACAGTGAGTTATATCACAGCAATCTGAGCTTCAGCCCCGGCAGCAGAGGACGTCCAAATCCCTCTATTAATTAAAACTAGAGAACTTATCTGACTTTTCATTTCTCACTTCTCTGTGCAGCCAAGTCTCTATGTGATGGTGCACAGGCCCGGCAGCACTCAGAAAGAAGAGTGTGTCCCAAATGGCACCCTAGTCCCTTTATAGCGTGCACTACTTTTGACCAGTGCCCATACGGCTCTGGTCAAAAGTAGTGCACTASACAGGGAATAGGGTCCCATTTGGTGTGCAAACTGGGCTCTGACCTGATCCAGGCACTGCGAAAAGAGGGCACAGACGTTCGTCATCCAAATGGGCTGCAGGTTCATTTTAAGTTACTAAGGCAGATGGATTTTTCCTTTACCGGGGGTTGAGAGAAATCCTCTGGAAACATATTTGTTCATTAAGTGGCAATGGGGCTTGACAGCCCTGCTCTCTAGCAGCAGCAGCAGCGTGGCTGCTGACGTGTTCTGATGAGGCCTACGACATAGCTGAATGTGGGAGGGAGGGAGAGAGAGGTGAGAAAGAGGCGAGAGAAACAGCAGAGGTGAAAGAAGTGCTGGAGGAGAGGAGGAAAAGCAGCAGGCTASGGAGACTGGTCCTGAAGAGAGACAGACCTGGAGGAACCATGCAGCGTAATTACTCACTGGAAATCACTGCTACACAAAGTCACCTTGGGGAAAACACTGAGAAGTGGGAGGAACAAGGTACAGGTTTGCTGTCACAGACATTTGCAAGAAATAAGCATAAACACAAAGAGAACGAGAAAAGCAAAGCACCGAACATGAGAACCGATTTAAAGTCCCCTTTAAAAACATACCTTAAAAAAGGCCATACCTTAATCTATAAATCTCAACAATATGAAGAATTTAATGAAATGTACTTCATCGCTTTATGTTCCASACGTAGCATTTTCATGTGTAGAGAACAGATCCCTCTTCCGACGTTGTGCCAACAAAGCTCTCTGATGCCAGTCTCTGTAAAGCATCCCACTGGGCACAGACATAAATTCAACGTCTAGGTCCACGTTGGTTCAACCAGTGTTTTCCCAGTGGGATGGCATTCAAGGTCTCCACTAAAACTGTACATACGATCCTCGGTGCTCAAGCATCTCACATAGATTACCCATGAAGAGGCCGCATTAGCTGCAAGCTGGCTCGGTGGATTCRGCCAACACTTGGACCAGACTCTGAAACCCAGCCTGTGTCCTAAACGGCACCATATTCCCTACATAGTGCACTAACTGTGACCAGGTCAAAAGTAGTGCCCTACGTAGGGAAGGCTAACCGTCCTCCATAAAGAACAGTTAGTGGGTATTACTACTTTCTGACCGTTCCAGAGCCACAGASGGTTTGAGAAGGCGAAAGGGCTGTGAAACTACAACAAGTAAAAAGCTGTGTCACAAAAAGCTAGCTGATGGCAGGAAGACAACAGAGACGAGCTCGACAAGACATTCCTGCGGTTTCACTACGAGTCTCGTGTTCGCACGTCTGCTTCGACGACCTTCATTAGCCGGGTATTAATATTCATACAGCAAGGCATTAGCTTAGAAACTCCTAATTAATTTCCCCATATTGTTAACCTGTCACGTGTGTAGTTTGACAAACAACGTGGCGCCGCTAGATTGGAGATGAAACATGGCTGTCTGTGTGACGGATAAGAAGACGGACGAAGAGGAAGGACGTTTATCTTTCTGCGTTGGAAACATGAAAGTTGAGTTGCATCTTGGGCTGGCTCGTTACCATGCTGACGTGACAGCCAGRGCCAGGAACAAAGGCCCGCTGAGAGAGAAGAGACGAGAAGAGTCTGTCTCAATTGGTACTCTATTCCCTACATAATAATATGTCATTATTATTACGTGGGTGCTTATATTTGTCCTATTTCAATTGAATTGGAAATGTGTTTTTTTGCATATCCCAACTCACAGGTCACAGCCAGGGTCTTCCCTACACTATAGAGAGAGGCAGAGTAAACCCAGTCTGCTGCATCTAAAAGAGGATGCCTCTAATCTTACTTTGCATCTTAACAATGGCTGGAAGGAGAGGGGGGGGGGGGGGGGGCAAGATTGGACCACAGAGAGGATTTGGACCGTTTTATATCATTTTCTCTCCAAAAACCACAATATTCTCTACATACTGTAGATAATGTTTTGGAAACTACATTCCAGAAGACAACTTTTACATCCCAAATGGCACCATATTCCCTATATAGTGCACTACTTTTGACCAGGGCGCCGTTTGTGACTCAACCAACATTCTCAAAGCTCACTCCCCCTCCCTGAGCRTGATGGTAGTTGTGTACTTCTGCCTGGCTGGTTGCAACTGGCTACAACACAAAAGCTGCTGCTCTTCTGATTCGCTGCTGCTGTGGATGAACCAAACAAAAGATACAAAACACCGCCGAAGAAGGGCAATCATACCCCCCACTGACAATCATCTGGGCCTCACGAACATACATTTCCTCTGGGAGATCGATAGCTAGGTCTTTTACAAGTCGTGGCTCCAAGCACACTCTATGAGGAGAGTTATCTAGAWACGTTAGATCCTGTCTGCTACTGGAGGTGGACAAAGAGATGGAGTCTGTCGACCTGCGGCGTTAGTTCAGCCTACCTCAGTGCTAGTTGGTGGGAGAGTCAGAGCCTTGTGCTGCTGAGAGATGGGTACCTCAGAGAGCTGCTAGAGCTCATGGGTAATCCACCCCGGCGCTGTGTCCGCCTATTGCCGCTACTCCGCTTTCTGCTCCTCCTTCGGGATTCCGAGGACAAACTGAATTCTGAGGACGGCCGAGGCCTGGTCCTGTAATACCTTCCTCACCCCATGCTGCGAGAAGCCTCTCATTGGTCCCTGTCGCGCCGGTCCCTGGTCATTGGTCTCTATCATGCTGCTGCTACCGATGCCTTCCTGCCTACTACTGATGACACGGATGACAYCGATGGACATTAGGAAGGAAGGAAGGTTGTCCCTGAGCTGGGCTGGGTTTAAAACAGGGCCGGCCCAGTGTARACCGCTCCTCTGGGGTCTCCATGTCACTTTGGCAGTAGATTATTTGCCCTCCCTTACGCAAGTAAGTCTCTGCAGTGACAGCATGTTGCTGCTAAAACAGCACACAGTCTGCAGCAAACTGCTCTGCTCTCTCAAATCAAATCTTATTGGTCACATACACATTGTTAGATGTTAATGCGAGTGTAGCGAAATGCTTGTGCTTCTCGTTCCAACAGTGCAATAATATCTAACAATTCCCAACAACTACCTAATCTAACAACTACCTAAAACACACAAATCTAAAGGGGTGAATGAGAATATGTACATATAAATATATGGATGAGTGATGGCCGAGCYGCATAGGCAAGGTGCACTAGATGGTAAAAAATACAGTATATACATGTGATATGAATAATGTAAGATATGTAAACATTATTAAAAAGTGTCATTATTTGAAGTGGCATTGTTTAAAGTGACTAGTGATCCATTTATTAAATGTAAGTTGTCCGGTGACTATTTTTATGAATTGTTCAGCAGTCTTATGGCTTGGGGGTAGAAGCTGTTGAGGAGTCTTTTGGGCCTAGACTTGGCGCTGCGGTACCGCTTGCCGTGCGATAGCAGAGAAAACAGTCTATAACTTGGGTGACTGGAGTCTGACAATTTTATGGGCTTTCCTCTGACACCACCTATTATACAGGTCCTGGATGGCAGGAATTTTGGCCCCAGTGATGTACTGGGCCGTTCGCACTACCCTCTGTAGTGCCTTACGGTCAGATGCCGAGCAGTTGCCATACCAGGCAGTGATGCAACCAGTCAGGATTCTCTCGATGTTACAGCTACAGAACCTTATAAGGATCTGAGGACCCATGCCAAATCTTTTCAATCTCCTGAGGGGGAAAAGGTTCTGTCGTGCCCTCTTCACGACTGTCTTTGTGTGCTTAGACCATGTTAGTTTGTTGGTGATGTGGACACCAAGGAACTTGAAGCTCTCAACCTGCTCCACAACAGCCCCGTCGATGTTAATGGGTGCCTGTTCGGCCTGCCTTTTCCTGTAGTCCACGATCATCTCCTTTGTCTTGCTCACATTGAAGGAGAGGTTGTTGTCCTGGCACCACACTGCCAGTTCTCTGACCACCTCCCTATGGGCCGTCTCATCGTTAAATCAGGCCTACTAACACTGTGGTGTCGTCAGCAAACTTAATGATGGTGTTGGAGTCGTGTTTGGTCACGCAGTCGTGGGTGAACAGGGAATACAGGAGGGGACTAAGTACACACCCGAGGGGCCCCAGTGTTAAGGATCAGCGTGGCAGACGTGTTGTTGCCTGCTCTTACCACCTGGGGCGGCCSGTCAGAAWGTCCAGGATCCAGTTGCAGAGGGAGGTGTTTAGTCCCAGAGTCCTTAGCTTAGTGATGAGCTACGTGGGCACTATGGTGTTGAACGCTGAGTTGTAGTCAATGAACAGCATTCTCAAATAGGTGTTCCTTTTGTCCAGGTGAGAAAGGGCAGTGTGGAGTGCAATTGAGATTGAGACATCTGTGGATCTGTTGGGGCATTATGCGAATTGTAGTGCGTATTGGGTGTCCAGGAYGATGCTGTTGATGTGAGCCATGACCAGCCTTTCAAAGCACTTCATGGCTACCGACGTGAGTGCCACGGGGCGGTAATAATTTAGGTAGGTTACCTTCGCTTCCTTGGGCACAGGGACTATAGTGGTCTGCTTGACCAGGTATTACAGACTCGGTCAGGGAGAGGTTGAAAATGTCAGTGAAGACACTTGACAGTTGGTCCGCGCATGCTTGGAGTACACGTCCTGGTAATCCGTGCATGCTTCAGTGTTGTTTGCCTCGAAGCGAGCAAAAAAAGCAAGCCCTGCCACATCCGACGAGCATCAGAGCCGGTGTAGTAGGATTCAATCTAAATCCTGTATTGACGCTTTGCTTGTTTGATGGTTCATCTGAGGGCATAGCGGGATTTCTTATAAGATCTGCATTAGTCTCCCGCTACTTGAAAGCGGCAGCTCTAGCCTTTAGCTTGATGCGGATATTTCCTGTAATCCACGGCTTCTGGTTGGGATATGTACGTACAGTCACTGTGGGGACAACGTCATTGATGCACTTACTGATGAAGCCGATGACTGAGGTGGTATACTCCTCAATGCCATTGGATGAATCCCAGAACATATTCCAGTCTGTGCTAGCAAAACAGTCCTGTAGTNAGAGCCGGTGTAGTAGGATTCAATCTAAATCCTGTATTGACGCTTTGCTTGTTTGATGGTTCATCTGAGGGCATAGCGGGATTTCTTATAAGATCCGCATTAGTCTCCCGCTACTTGAAAGCGGCAGCTCTAGCCTTTAGCTTGATGCGGATATTTCCGGTTGGGATATGTACGTACAGTCACTGTGGGGACGACGTCATTGATGCACTTACTGATGAAGCCGATGACTGAGGTGGTGTATTTCTCAATGCCATTGGATGAATCCCAGAACATATTCCAGTCTGTGCTAGCAAAACAGTCCTGTAGTGTAGCATCCGCGTCATCTGACCACTTCCGTATTGAGCGAGTCACTGGTACTTCCTGCTTTAGTTTTTGCTTGTAAGCAGGAATCAGGAGGATAGAATTATGGTCAGATTTGACAAATGGAGGGCGGGGGAGAGCTTTGTATGCATCTCTGTATGTGGAGTAAAGGTGGTCCCTGGTTGCACGTGACATGCTGGTAGAAATTTGGTAAACTGATTTAAGTTTAACCGCATTAAAGTCCACGGCCACTAGGAACGCCGCTTCTGGGTGAGCATTTTCTTCTTTGTTTATGGCCTTATACAGCTCGTTGAGAGCAGTCTTAGTGCCAGCTTCGTTTTGTGGTGGTAAATAAACGMCTACGAAAAATACAGCTGAGAACTCTTGGTAGATAATGTGGTCTGCAGCTTATCATAAGGTACTCTACCTCAGGCGAGCAATACCTCGAGACTTCTTTAATAGTAGACATCGCGCACCAGCTGTTATTGACAAAACGTTTGTCAGGGTTTTGGGTGACAAGCTAAATTTCTTCAGCCTCCTGAGGTTGAAGAGGCGCTGTTGGACTATTTCAGTTTGTCTGTGATGTGTACGCCGAGGAKCTTAAAACTTTACACCTTCTCAACTGCTGAACCTTCGATGTGGATAAGGGAGTGCTCCCMCTGCTGTTTCCTTAAGTCCACGATCATCTTCTTTGATTTGTTGACATTGAGTGAGGTTGTTTTCCTGACACCACACTCCGAGTGCTCCTCCCTGTAGGCTGTCTCGTTGTTGTTTGTAATCAAGCCTACTACTGTTGTGTCATCTGCAAACTTGATGATTGAGTTGGAGGCGTGCATGGCCACGCAGTCGTGGGTGAACAGGGAGTACAGGAGAGGGCTGAGCGCACACACCCTTGTGGGGCCCRAGTGTTGAGGGTCAGTGAAGTGGAGATGTTGCTCCCTACCTTTAACACCTGGGGGRAGCCCGTCAGAAAGTCCAGGACCCAGTTGCACAGGGATGGGTTGAGACCCAGGGCCTCCAGCTTGATGATGAGCTTGGAGGGTACTATGGTGTTGAATGCTGAGCTGTAGTCCATGAACAGCATTCAGCACTCTCCATCCCCTTCTTCTCTATTATCTTARTTTTAAATATGCATTGTTGAGAAGGGCCCGCAAATAAGCATTTCACTGTTAGTCTASACCTGTTGTCGACGAAYTATGTGACAAATACAATTTSATTTCATTTCATTCTCTCCGGTCTCATAGGAAAATTGCGAAGAGATGGGCTTCCATTTTTTCTGACTATAATTGAGGCGGGAACGCTTTTGCTTCCAGATTTCTCCTGTGTCACAGCAGCAACAGCAGCAGGGAGGAAAGACGAGATAAGACCCGGAGCTGGCTAGTGGAGAAAATCACCAATCGATTCTAATTAGAGGCCTTTTGTTCACCTCCAGAGGCAGAACCGCGTCTGCCAGCAGTGCAATTTTAACCTTTCGCTTGTTTTTCCACCAGCAGCAGATGTAGAAAGACAAATCCAGCKTTTTAGTCAATTGCCAACTTATTATATTTCTTTAACTTCTCCAGCTTCTAGTAAGAAAAGTCCTTACAGAGATCACTTGGAGCATTTTACCAGAATAAAGAATGGAGGAAGCATTGCTTTGTGATCTCAAGAGGGCAATTTGTCAGCCTGCTTTTCAATGCTTAAGAAGCAATGAAATTGAGCACACACAGCAAGGTCACCCCCCTGAGAAGTGTTTTACTACAACACATACCAGTTGCTGAGGAAAGTGTCTGTCTGTCTGTCTGTCTGTCTGTCTGTCTGTCTGTCTGTCTGTGTCTGTGTCTGTCTGTCTGTGTCTGTCTGTCTGTGTCTGTCTGTCTGTCTGTCTGTCTGTCTGTGTGTGAGGCTGAGCCAGACATAAGCAGGGTCATAACAAGTGTGCCCTGGTCAGCCAGAGAAAGCAATTGAGCAGACAGATTCTTCATGTGTAATGGACTCTAACAAAGCAAAGTAGGAACATTCCATGGCTGTGTTTTCTAAGAGGCGATGAGTTGGGAAATCATGTGGTGCCATGACTGAGAGGCCCATTCTGCCAGTCTCAGTGGTGCCGTTAGGCATGCCTGGGCACATTACAACTGTTCACCAGGGGCACTCTGCCCAAGGACTGGCAAGGCCGAGAGAGCAGCATCGAAACACATCAACACACGAGACCAGGGTTGTATTCACTAGGCACCAAATGGAAGAAAACGGACTGAAAACATGGAAAAGATTTATATGAACTTGTCCAATAAAGAAACAAATGTTCCTTTTTCATTTTAAAATGGTGTGCGCTAATGAATAACCCAGACCAGTTCTGCCATTTCCACCACATGAGTGAAACAACCATGGTGGACTGAAGTCAAATCTTCCACTCACGATCACCGAAGGGAATAAGCACTTATCCTCTTATCACAGTAAACACATCCAACGTCCCCGAAGAGTAATGGCACTGGACATAGGGAAGGATAGAGGGATGGAGGGAAGGGGAAGGGGTTCTTGGTTTCCTTATTTAATAAACAAAGAGCTTAAGCCCAGCTCCCGATTGTCTAAACCCCCCCGAGTCACAGGCTGTGACGCAAACACAGAGTGTGATTAGCGGTTTCAGTCGAGTTGACCTGAGGGAAGAAGCTCTGTGTGAAATGGACAAGAGCACTCCTGCCAGCTGTTGTGTAACCACTGTTGACCACAGTTAGCAGGCTAGCAGCCACACACAGTTCAGAGTTACAGCCCTATCAGAAGGTATCGTGTGAGCCGATAGCAATCGAGGAGTGTGCATCAGATGGGATTTGTAGTTGGACTGATGGCGTATTATCACCGGCTAATATTTCCTGTGTGTGAGGTGGTGTTGTCAGCGAACCATAGTGGGTAGCCTGCGTCCCAAATGGCACCCTATTCCCAATATACAGTGCATTCAGAAAATATTCAGACCCCTTGACTTTCAACATTGTTACATTCCTTATTGGATTAAAATCTTTATCAATCCACACACACACGACAAAATAAAAACACGTTTTTAGAAATGTTTGCAAATGTATTAAAAATGTCAAACTGAAATATCATATTTACATAAGTATTCAGACCCTTTACTCAGTACTTTGTTGAAGCACTTTTGGCAGCGATTATAGCCTCAAGTCTTCTTGGGTATGACACTACAAGTTTGGGTTGGATGGGCAGCGTCGCTGCACAGCTATTTTCAGGTCTCTCCAGAGATGTTCGATCGGGTTCAAGTCTGGGATCTGGCTGGGCCACTCAAGGACATTCAGAGACTTGTCCCGAAGCCACTCCTGCGTTGTCTTGGCTGTGTGATTAGGGTCATTGTCCTGTTGGAAGGTGAACCGTCGCCCCAGTCTGAGGTCCTGAGCGCTCTGGAGCAGGTTTTCATCAAGGATCTCTCTGTACATTGCTCTGTTCCTCTTTCCCTCGATCCTGACTAGTCTCCCAGTCGCTGCCGCTGAAAAACATCCCCACAGTATGATGCTGCCAACGCCATGCTTCACCGTAGGAATGGAGCCAGGTTTCCTTCAGATGTGACACACTTCTCGAGCKTAGGCCCCACACAGTCTTAATTTACATCAACAGGCAGTAGGAAGCACTCTCATCCATTTATATGCAGATGAAACAGTCTTATACCCAGCTGGCCCCTCAGATTTTAAGTTAAACGCTCTACAACAAAGCTTTGTTAGTGTCAAACAAGATTTCTCTGCCCTTAATCTTGTTCTGAACACCTCCAAAACAAAAGTCATGTGGTTTGGTAAGAAGAATGCCCTTCTCCCCACAGGTGTGATTACTACCTCTGAGGGTGTAGAGCTTAAGTTAGTCACCTCATACATGTACTTGGGAGTATGGCTAGACTGTCCTTCTCTCAGCACATATAAAAGCTGCAGGCTAAAGTTAAATCTAGAATTGGTTTCCTCTATTGTAATGGCTCCTCTTTCACCCCAGCTGCCAAACTAACCGGGATTCAGATGACCACCCTACCCATGCTAGATTACAGAGAAGTAATTTATAGATCGGCAGGTAAGGGTGCTCTTGAGCGGCAGGATGTTCTTTACCATTCGGCCATCAGATTTGCTACCAATGCTCTTTATAAGATACATCACTGCACTCTATACTCCTCTGTAAACTGGTCATCTCCGTACACCCATCGCAAGACCCACTGGTTGATGCTTATTTATAAAACCCTCTTAGGCCTCACTCCCCCCTATCTGAGATCTCTACTGCAGCCCTCATCCTTCACATACAACACCCGTTCTGCCAGTCACATTCGGTTAAAGGTCCACAAAGCACACACATCCCTYGGTCGCTCCTTTTTTAAGTTTGCTGCAGCTAGCYACTGGAAAGAGCTGCAAAAACCACAAACTCTTCATTCAAAGACTCAATCATGGACACTCTTACTGACAGTTGTGGCTGCTTCGCGTGATGTATTGTTGTCTCTACCTTCTTGCCTTTGTGCTGTTGTCTGTGCCCAATAATGTTTGTACTATGTTTTGTGCTGCTACCATGTTGTTGTCATGTGGTGTTGCTGCCATGCTGTGTTATGTGTTGTCGTCTTTGTGTTGTCGTCTTAGGTCTCTCTTTATGTAGTGTTGTGGTGTCTCTTGTCATGATGTGTGCCCCGTCCCCGCAGGAGGCGTTTTGCATTTCGGTAGGCCGTCATTGTAAATAAGAATTTGTTCCTGACTTGCCTGGTTAAATAAAAAAAATTCTGGCAAAATTGTTCTATCTTGGTCTCATCAGACCAGAGAATCTTGTTTCCAATGGTCTAATTACTTTAGGTGCCTTTTGGCAAACTCCAAGTGGGCTGTCATGTGCCTTTTACTGAGGAGTGGCTTCCGTCTGGCAACTTTACCATAAAGGCATGACTGGTAGAGTGCGGCAGAGATGGTTGTCCTTCTGGAAGGTTCTCCCATTTCCACAGAGGAACTTTGGAGCTCTGTCAGAGTGAGCATCGGGTTCTTGGTCACCTCCCTGATCAAGACCCTTCTCCCCCGATTGCTCAGTTTGGCCGGGCGGCCAGCTCTAGGAAGAGTCTTGGTGTTTCCAAACTTCTTCCGTTTAAGAATGATGGAGGCTACTGTGTTCTTGGGGACCTGTAATGCTGGAGACATATTTTGGTACACTTCCCCAGATCTGTGCCTCGACACCATCCTGTCTCTGAGCTCTACGGACAATTCCTTCAACCTCATGGCTTGGTTTTTGCTCTGACATGCACTGTTAATTGTGGGACCTTATATAGATAGATGTGCACCTTTCCAAATCATGTCCAATCAATTGAATGTACAACAGGTGGACTCCAATCAAGTTGTAGAAACATGTCAAGGATAATCAATGGAAACAGGATGCACCTGAGCTCAAATTCAAAATCTCATAGCCAAGGGTCTGAATACTTCCATAAATAAGGTATACTTTTTTTAATACATTCCCKAAAAACTGTTTTCGCTTTGTCATTACTGGGTATTGTGTGTAGATTGATATGTAAKAATTTTAGAATGAGGCTGTAACGTAACAAAATGTYGAAAAAGTGAAAAGGTCTGAATTCTTTCTGAATGCACTGTAGCTATTGCACTACTGATGTGCTAGCTGGGTTTTAATTRAAGACATGACCGTACTGCTCCTGGAGCCACTACAGAGAGATAAGACCATTAACGTCTGACCTCTAACCTCACCACACACAACCTCCACATAGAAAGTCTGCTGGAAAACACTCCACTCTATTCTGTTTGTTTAGAAAAAACGGGAGACTTCGTGACATTTCACGGGTTAAGTCAATAATCCGACGCGTCGGGCTGTGAGAAGCAGCCAGCCATACGGCTCACATTCTGGTTTCCGGTGAGCTGTCAGAGGGGCACTAGCGACGTAGTCAGGCGCACCGGCGAACGTGCCTTCCGCTCTCTGCCCRCCGTTGACAGGCAGCCGCTATCCTGCATGGCGCCGAGGAGCGAGCATGACTAAYATGTGTGTGTACATCAGGATCCAGAGGATGAAATGCGAGCAGACACATWTTGGCGGCCTCCTTGGCTAGTGTTCACCCCTCCCCTGGGAGACCCCACAGGAAGCATGCAAGGGCACAGTGTGATCAATGGAGAGCTCGTTAGTGGACCTGCCTTCTCCTCATATTCATTATCACGGGACGGGAGGGAGAGGGGGCATTAGAATGCATGCTCAGCTCAACTGTCTCCTTGTCTCTTGTGAATGGCACCACACCACTCAGTATTCAGTGAGGGACACTCTACTGAGGCACGGTCTGCATCCCAAATGGCACCTCATTCCCCATGTAGTGCACTACTTTTGACCAGGACCCATAGACCAGGACTAATGGAAGACTAGCGGCTAGGCCGGGCCCCAACAGGACCTAGTTAGAAGAGCGGACATCCCTACGTCCCTTTGTCCCCCCCCCCTTCCTTATCAGACAGTCGTTTCCCCAGCAGCTTCGAATAGGCCCAGTTGTAAACAGCTAGGCTACATTACAGCTTGAAGAATTCCTCTCTGGTTGTTGACTTGGTTACACCCTGTGTCTCCAAGGCCAGGCCAGGATGCGGTGATTAAATCCTAAACTAGGCTGCTCRGGAGGGGGAGTCTGGATGAAAGCATACAGCAACGTCCTCCTCTTTTCCTGCTTTTCATTATTGCAGGGGATTATTCTACCCTTCAGCCATGTACAACATCCCCTAGTAGAGGGCTACACGGAGTCAGCCAACTTRCCCCATACACATCACGAGTAGGAGTACCCTTCTCTTCGCGCACATTTTCCATTTACTAACTTAAAAATGGTAGCCTAAGCTTTCGCTTTGAGAAAAAGGCTCACATTTCCCTGTCCGGGTTCACTGTGTCTAACTAAAAACAGAGTGATTGCAGATGTATGCAGAGAGACYTTTTCTAAGTTTCATTTCATAGAATGACTGTGTTATTGTCTTAAGCCCACAATACCACGCTCCGGTGCTTATTACATATTCACAGGGATAACATTAGCAATAATGTGGCAGAGAAGGCATTCAAAGACTCGGGCTCTCTCATTATTGCTGAATTCACAGAAAAGGGGAAGTTGACTGGCTGAGTAACATTCTTTYGCTTCCCTCCAGTCTCCAGTTCCATTCCACTCTAGATGGAACCCCTTCAGCTAAATACATTTTTTGCACAATGGTAAATATGAGAGAGAAAGAGAGCGTGTAAAGTTAATTTGAAAAACTTGAGGTTGTAAGGAGAAAAGAAACCTCCTAAAGTCTGAGGGAGAGGAGTGTGAAAGAGCAGAGTAAAAAGAGTAGGCTGTAATAAGCTGAAATGGTGGCTGTAATAAGCTGAAATGGTGGCTGTAATAAGCTGAAATGGTGGCTGTAATAAGCTGAAATGGTGGCTGTAATAAGCTGAAATGGCGGCTGTAATACACTGAAATGGCGGCTGTAATACACTGAAATGGTGGCTGTAATACACTGAAATGGTGGCTGTAATAAGCTGAAATGGTGGCTGTAATAAACTGAAATGGTGGCTGTAATAAGCAATTATGAAGGTGTCACACCGATGGCGAGTCAGAGCACTAAAGAGGGAGCAGTAAAGCCGGGCAGTGTCCCAAATAGTCAAAAGTAGTGCAATACTTAAGCAATAGGGTGRCATTTGAGATGCAACCCCAGTAATAACTAGCAGTTCCAGTCTGACGGCCCAAAACCCCTCATATTAACACCAAACACTCTCTGGTTCATTAGCAGTCAGGAGCAGACGAGGCACCACTGCAAATTAACAGCAAACGCAATCAAAMAAATCTTGACCAGCCTGTCCTTGTTTGGGCATTGGGCAGAGTGGGGTGAAGAAGTAGAGGGAGAGGAACAAGGTTTTAAGGTTTTAAGAGAAAAAAAAAGGGGGCGGGGGGTTTCTTGCGTATGGACTCACCAGGCAAGGAGTCATCATAAGCTTGTCCACAGGTGCAGGCTAACATGTTCACAGCAGGCAGGATCCCTCGAAGTCTGCTTCCCCACAATCATAGGAAAGACTTGTGCACAACCAGGTAAAGAACTACTACCCCAGCAACGACTGTGACATCCTTGAGGCACCCGCCTTCCTCCCACCTTCCCTTCATCGTTCGTCAACTCCAGTCTCTCCAACTACCTTTAAAAACTCTGACGACGGCTTAACTTACTCTCCCCAATCCCAAACAKGAATTCCTTTAAAGGCATGTCTCACCCCTCTCTTTCTCACTCTCTCCCGACTGACTTACTGCCTGCCTGTCCTGACTGACGCAAAGGAGGAGCGGCAGAACAGAGGAGCACTAAGGGGGAAGGAAGTGACATCGACAGGTGCTCTCCAATAGAACCTGCCTTCCTGTTGACTTGGGTAAACAACGGGAGTGTGGAACGTTGCCATGGATGGAGCGAGGGGTGTGAGTCAGAGCGTGTCCTTATACAGACGGCTCATCGCTCTGTTCCTACTACAMGGATCTCTCGATTGTCAACGCACTGCACGGCCGGGCACAACTTAGTCACCATTTCCAACCTACCGTCAGCTAGGACCACCTGTCAAAGGTCKGAGCATTTCTCTCTGTGTCTCCAAAAAAGTCAATACAGCCTCTCATCGCAAAGAAAGCCAGGTGAAAATGTCAACGTAAAAACCACAACCTCTTGAGAAGGCATTTTCTACAGTAAAATCGGGGCCAAGCCCTTCAGTAGCTTAACGAGATAGTAACAGTGTTCATATAATGTGGTTGTGGAAGAGTGCAGAGATATAAAGCACAGCGTGTCTATCTTCTCGAGCAGTGATACAATGAGAGCTGTAACAGAGGTTAGTGTASCTGCTTGGCAGGGAATGATACAGGTGTGACAAAAAGGTATTTGGGCAGTGAAACAGTAAGATATGCGCTACGGAGCTTCCTGTACCTGCTCTTTGACGGAGGCCAGGATGTTGTTGGCGGTGCTGTCGGCCTCCATGTTCCGGTTGGTGAGTTGGGCTCCCTCTCTGACGGTCAGCAGAAGCCCCTCCTCCGTRGCTGSGCTCTGCTCAGGAGCTGGCATTCCTCCTGCAGACAGACACTTTGGTCACCCAATACATTCCTCTGATACATACATGTGGACGTGTGTTTATGTTGCGTACACATGACCCAACCAATGGCATCCCCACACCATCGGCACAGTAGACAGAGGCAATAATACACACAAGCTTGTACAGAACCCACGATATATTCTCTCTCTCCCTCTCAAAACAGCAGACTAATACACATACTTGAAAACACAACTACCCATGCCAGCTGGAGCAAACCAAAGACAGTCAGAGACACTGAGTCAYTTCCATATGGCCCTGAGGCAACAAACAACTTCAGTGATGACTGTATACAGACTCGTAAAAAACACAAATTCCAAAACACACTAAATCTTCAAGTCCAAAAAGGAAACGTGACTTTCTCGCAATTCCAAGAAAGCCGACAATTCCTAGAGCGTACAGCGGCACAACAGAGGAAAATGCACGTCAGCGGGCGTACGGAGGAGACGCTTTGTTCTTCTTCTTCTTCCCTCGCTCCTGGGCGTCAGGAGTGAAATGTAAAAGCAGTTATGGCCRCATGACAGGCCAAGCACCAGAGGACTGCATGGGGAGACAGTTTCTGATCCATTTTTATGTGAAGGAGCCCGTTTAAGCAGCTGAGCCGTAGCCGGGCTGAGGGCTCACAGGGCTGCCGCATTGGTGTCAGGCTGAGATAAGACAACAGGCTGAGGTATAATGAGGGGGTGCCATTGGGGAAACAGGGATGTCACAGGGACTTTTACTGCTTCTTCAATCCTCCACTGCTGCTGTCATCTGGTCTGAAAGCTACAGTCGATCCAGTCCCAGTGAACCCAAATTACACCCTATATAGTGCAATAGATAGTGAAGTGCCCTATATAGTACACTAAAGTGCTCCACGGGCTCTGATCAAAAGTAGTATACTAAATAGGGAATAGGGTGTCATTTGGGATGCTGATAGCGTCTGAGGTAATGGTAAGTCTATTTCTTAATTTCTTTATTATTTCTTCGGATTGTGTGCAATTTTTTTTTTTTTTTTTATTGCTCGGTATTACTACACTGTTGGAGCTAGACACACAAGCCTTTCACTGCACCTGCGATAAGATCTGTAAAATCCGTGTACGCAACCAATAAAACTTTGATTTGATTTTGAGTCCGTCTCAAATCTCCTCTACGCCAAATCGCAGTCTGGATATTGGCTACTGGGGAGAGTCATTAAACCATGTCCTTATTTACACCGCCAAGAGCTCCAACCCTCCCAGCATAACTCAATAAGACCTCCATGGAACTGTCTCTTTTTATATGCCTTATTCATTATGGCAGCCGGCTGGTGATTGGTGAATTCGTTCTGCTGGCATGTTATGCCAACAATGCCATGCATTATTGAGGCTACGGAGTACAGTACTGCACTGGATGTGCATACACACCCCAGTACAGGAATCATTTAACGCAGGCTGCCAGCCAGCCAACAGAAGGCGCACCATTGGGCTGTTTACAGTAGACATAGGCTCTGATGGGAAACTCCTGTCCGGGGACAACTAGCCAGTCTGGGAGGTCCCCGAGATAGTCGGACGGTATCTGAACCCGTGGTGTTCTGGGTATTTCAAGGTCGAAGCAGATCGGATCACATGTGGGTTATTGGGTGGCAGACAGGGGGTATAACAAGCATGCTGGTAGCAGGGTCATAGCCTTTACACCTCACAATATATACACATATACTTTGTAATGTAGCAGGGAGGAACAACATCGTTTTTTCCTKGTTGTTATACAGAGTTACTATTTTGTCTCAAGGAGTCTCTTGCCTTTAGTTCCCATAACATGGAGCAGAGACAGGAATCTAGAGCAGCACAGTTCCAAACTGAGTGTTCTCTTCCTTGCCAAGTCAAGATGGTTACAAAAACAAGAGCGGGYAAAAAAAGTAGTCAGGGCTCACTAAGTTTCTGTTGATACTCTTTATATGCACAGTACTCTGAAACGATTCAAAAAGAACGCTGTTCAGCAGGCATATCCCAGTCATTGAGAAAAACAAGTCTCCTTTTGTCACAAAGTATGGAATGGCCTCTTCATGGAGCCCCCTGGAGAGCATGACATTATAGTATTACATTTTTTACAGACAACATGTAACATAACTCTTCTATACACAGATATTCAGACTGATACACAGTAAGACAGAAATGGTGCAATAAGATACGTCATGACACATTTCCTTCTGCAGAAAATCTAAGTTGGAAAACTGCCCACTAACCAGAGTGAAGAAAAGACACACACACACACACACACACACACACACACACACACACTCAGAAAACCAATACGCTTCCACAAACCAAATCTACGGCCGCCTAAAGAAAAAAAGGAAAATTGTGATTCGTATATTAGCTTACTGAAATTCCCCATCCTATCTGGGACAGGACTACTTAACCCCTCTCAGCTCAGGGTTCTCCTTAACTAAGATCAGGCTCCAGAGTGTGTGTTAGACATACCACAACTCTGCTGCACACTACTACTACCACCACCTGGAGGTTAGAGCAGCGCTGCTGCCCCGGAAAGTTKTTCAGGATTACCTCCTTTGTTGTCCTTCAAAACGAGATGCGGCAACAACAAAAAAAAAAAAAAACTTTATGAGGCTTGTGAGGCTGGAGGCTTTATGAGGCTGGAGGCTTGTGAAAAGCTCACATGCTTCAGGTCTCTGTAGGGTTTTTTGGCATCTGGTAGTTTCAAAGTAAAGCTAGAGGCTGCCTGCCAAGTAACCAAGATGCAAAGGGAGTCAAACGCAATCAGCGCTGCTTTAAAGACCGTAATTAGGATAATGCCTCRAGGACACTACCAGGACTTCACAGGATCCAAGTTAAGTCACTCAGAACAAAAAGATGGGCCCATGTCATTATGAACCTGGTCATTTCCTCTGGCTATGCCCAAAACAAACACAGTCAATAAGACAGACAGACACAGACAGACTACTAGAACTTCCAGTGGGACTTCAGTGTCAATATTTAGAGAGGATTATTGCACCTTGTGTGAGAGTCAAAACACACCATCACAACATTGAAATCTGTCTGGAGTAAGTAGCTTTCCCTAGATGACATCCCCCCCACTGCACAGGCAGAAAACACAGGCACACACACACAGAGCGAGAGAAACAACTGACCCATAGTCAGGTTTACTATTTCTTCTGGCTAAAAAACACTGGGCTAATCTGACCTCTCCCCGCCATCTACTGGGCACAGGATATAAACTAGAGCTGGAAGTGCACGCAAGGGTCAAGGAATCAGCAAAACAACYAGCATCTGTAAAACGTTATTAACCAACTACCAACTGGCTGCTCGGCTAAGCAGCCTTGACAAGTCAAATCCAAATCCTATTTCCGAATCATTKAAATCCACGGCATCTCCAGCTCTGCCAAGAAACCGCTTCGCAWGACCCCACCCGGACTCCCGCCAACGCCAACCAGGTCACATGGTCTAGTAGTCCAGTCAGTGACCTCATATTCCAGTCACTCTTCCAAGCAATCGAGCAGCAGAATTGTCTGTACCGCAGCAGGGAACGATCAATGTGGTGGGAAGGGGTTCAAGTGAAAAAAGGTTGAGAAAGTAGTCTAGCAGATCAGTGGAGAAGATGTAATGGTCTAGGCTAGGGTTGAATATTTTCACAGGATTTTATCAAATGTTCCATACCATGAATAAAATCCCTTTCCTCCCGGGTAACCCGGTATTTCCCGCCAAAACCGGAAGTATCATTCAAAAGCACATACAGTGCAATTGGAAAGTTGGGACCCCTTGAATTTTTTCCACAGTTACGATACAGCTTTATTCTAAAATTGATTAAATCGTTTTTCCCCCCTCAATCTACACACAACACCCAATACTGAAAAACAGGTTTAGAATTTTTTTGCAAATGTATTAAAACTAAAAACAGAAATATGTTATTTACATAAGTATTCAGACCCTTGGCTATGAGACTCYAAATTCAGCTCAGGTGCATCGTGTTTCCCTTGATCATCCTTGAGATGTTTCTACAACTTCATTGGTTAATGAATGAATTAGTTAATTATGTTGACTGAACATGATTTGGAAAGGTGCACACACCTGTCTATATAAAGYTCCCACAGTTGACAATGCATGTCAGAGCAAAAACCAAGCCATGAGGTCTAAGGAATTGTCCGTAGAGCTCCGAGACAGGATTGTGGGAAATGGTACCAAAAACTGACTGCAGCATTGAAGGTCCCCAAGAACACAGTGGCCTCCAACATTCTTCAATGGAAGAAGTTTGGAACCACCAAGACTATTCCTRTAGAGCTGGCTGCCTGGACAAATTGAGCAATCAGAGGAGAATGGCCTTGTTGAGGTGACCAAGAACCAGACGGTCACTCTGACAGAGCTCCTCTGTGGAGATGGGAAAACCTTCCAGAAGGACAACCATTTCTGCAGCACTCCACCAATCAGGCCTTTARGGTAGAGTGACCAGACGGGAAGCCAATCCTCAATAAAAATGGCACGACAGCACGCTTGGAGTTTGCCGAAAAGCACCTGAAAGACTTTCAGACTATGAGAAACAAGATTCTCTGGTCTGATYAAACTAAGGTTGAACTCTTTGCCCTGAATTCCAATTGACACATRAGGAGGAAACCTGGCACCATCCCTACGGTGAAACACGGTGGAGGCAACATCATGCTGTGGGGATGTTTTCCAGCAGCAGCTACTGGGAGACTAGTCAGGATCGAGGGAAAGATGAACAGAGCAAAGTACAGAGAGATCCCTTGATAAAAGCCTGCTCCAGAGCGCTCAGGACCTGAGACTGGGGCGAGGGTTCACCTTCCAACAGGACAACGACCCTAAGCACACAGTCAAGACAATGCAGGAGTGGCTTCGGGACAAATCTCTGAATGTCCTAGAGTGACCCAGCTAGAGCCCAGACTTGAACCCGATAGAACATCTCTGGATAGAACTGAAAATAGCTGTGCAGTGACACTCCCCATCCAACCTGACAGAGCTTGGGAGGATCTGCAGAGAGGAATGGGAGAAACTCCACAAATACAGGTGTGCCAAGCTTGTAGCGTCATACCAAAGAAGACTCAAGGCTGTAATCACTGCCAAAGGTGCTTCAACAAAGTACTGAGTAAAGGGTCTGAATACCTTTCTAAATGTGTTTTTCAGTTTTACATTTTTAATACATTTGCAAAAACCTGTTTTTGCTATGTCATTATGGTTTATTGTGTGTAGATTGAGGGGGGGGGATGATTTAATACATTTTAGAATAAGGCTGTAACGTAACAAAATGTGGTATAACCAAGGGGTCTTTCCAGATGTACTGTGAATACAGTGCCTTGCAAAAGTATTCACCACCCTTGGCGTTTTTCCTATTTTGTTGCACTACAACCTGTAATTTAAATGGATTTTTATTCATATTTCATGTAATGGACATACACAAAATTGTCCAAATTGGTGAAGTGAAAAAATGAACTTGTTTCAAAAAATATAAAGAAATTTAAAACGGCAAAGTGGTGCGTGCATATGTGTTTACCCACTTTGCTATGAAGCCCCTAAATAAMATCTGGTGCAACCAATTACCTTCAGAAGTCACATAATTAGTTAAAGTCCATCTGTGTGTAATCTAAATGTCTCATGATCTCTAGATAGATAAGACACACGCCTGTTCTGAAAGGCCCCAGAGTCTGCAACACCACTAAGCAAGGCGCAAGCAAGCGGCATCATGAAGACCAAGGAGCTCTCCAAACAGTTGTGGAGAAGTACAGATCAGGGTTGGATTATTTAAAAAAATATCTGAACCATTGAACATCCCACGGAGAACCATTAAATCCATTATTTAAAAAATGGAAAGAATATGGCACCACAACAAACCTGVCAAGAGAGGGCCGCCCACCAAAACTCACGGACCAGGCAAGGAGGGCATTAATCAGAGAGGCAACAAAGAGACCAAATATAACCCTGAAGGAGCTGCAATGTGCCACAGCGGAGATTGGAGTATCTGTCCATAGGACCACTTTAAGCCGTACACTTCACAGAGCTGGGCTTTACGGAAGTGTGGCCAGAAAAAAGCCATTGCTTAAAAAGAATAAGCAAACACGTTCGGTGTTCGCCAAAAGGCATGTGGGAGACTCCCCAAACATATGGAAGAAGGTACTCTGGTCAGATTAGACAAGAATTTAGCTTTTTGGCCATGAAGGAAAACGCTATGTCTGGTGCAAACKCAACACCTCTCATCACCCCAAGAACACCATCCCCACAGTGAAGCATAGTGGTGGCAACAGACTGGGACGGAGGTTCACCTTCCAGCAGGACAATGACCCTAAGCATACTGCTAAAGCAACACTCGAGTGGTTCAAGGGGAAACATTTAAATATCTTGGAATGGCCTAGTCAAAGCCCAGACCTCAATCCAATTGAGAATCTGTGGTATGACTTAAATATTGCTGTACACCTGTGGAACCCATCCAACTTGAAGGATCTGGAGCAGTTTTGCCTTGAAGAATGGGCAAAAATCCCAGTGGCTAGATGTGCCAAGCTTATAGAGACATACCCCAAGATAATTGCAGCTTTAATTGCTGCAAAAGGTGGCTCTACAAAGTATTGACTTTGAGGGGGTGAAGAGTTATGCACGCTCAAGTTCCGTTTTTTTGTATTATTTCTTGTTTGTTTCACCCCTAAAAATGTTTGCATCTTCAAAGTGGTAGGCATGTTGTGTAAATCAAATGATACAAACACCCCCCAAAAAATATATTTTAATTCCAGGTTGTAAGGCAACAAAATAGGAAAATTGCCAAGGGGGTGAATACTCTCGCAAGCCACTGTAGGCCTGTGTGGATTTGATTAGAAAATTCAAGCCTGATACAACCTGAGCCTGATTAAATACATTTAAAATGAGCCCTATCCAATACATAGGCTATATGATATATACTGCACATTACACACAACAGAAAAACATAAAAGTACATAGATACTATGCTCTCTTGGGTAAAGTTATGAAAACAGCTCCAGTAAGCTAATCTTTGAGTGTGAACTGTATTACTGTACTTTATTGGATTATACAGACTGGAATTACGAACCTCATTCYTACCATGATAAAGCAAGGAGAGAACATGCGATTCTGGTGCAGCACATGCGGCCTAAAGTCACAAGTATAGGCGAGCGAATTTGGTTTACATTTATCATAWTATTTCCCCTAATGTTATTAGCTTACCTCCTCTTTCTCTAGTGTTGCTTCAGTCCMTTCWKYKGTTCAAAAGTTAAATGAAGTAAAATGTCATTGTACTCGTCTTCATAATTTTAATGACATGCTTGAATAATATAGGACTATAATGGAGATGCACAAGGCTTTCACTTCTTTTCATGAGGATTGAATGGTTATGGGTCTGAATAAATAACTGCTATAGCCTTCTTTCAAACTACCCGCGAGTTCATTTGACTGCCGTATTTAACATTCAGCAAACAGGAGCTTGGGTCCCTCTTRGAATAGTCTATTGGTATAAGAAATATTTAAACAATTATGTCCAGCAAGCTATTCTAGTCTAGATTTTCCTGCATGGGAGTAGAAGAGCTAAGGAGCGTTTTTAAAGGAGAGGCCAGCGGAGCACAGGTGTGTGCATTTTGCGCAAGAGACAGCGGCTGTAAGTTAGAAGCTTATTATGCATAACCCATCATTAAATTAGCTAAATACAAACGCTAATACTGCATTGAATGTATTACCTGAAAGAGGTAGGCTAGGACATCTATATATAGGCCTATATATCAATCTTGAAGATCTATTTTGGATGCAATTTGAATGGAATTGGAGAGGTCGACTGCGAAACTGTTCGCTCGTGCACATATTTAAAGCAATGATATAGGAGTGTTTTAAATCTCTGCAGCTGCAATAAATAACATATTTACAATTTAAAAAATAAGGTGACCCCCGAAAGCCAGATGGAAATGTGTAAATTAAACGTGCATCCGTTCTTTATATCACATTAGCATAGGCTATGCTAAAGGTCTACCTGTCACACTAGAATCAAATTAAACGTTACCATGAGATGAAAGGCCTACATACTGAGATGGGCTGTCAGTCCCCACCGATTCATCATACAGTGACCTGAGTGACAGCCGTAGAAAATCCAGATTTACATATCGCATTTCATTTAACAGTTCCATTTCTCGTCATGCTATTCATATAAATAATTTATTATAATTTACCGCTTTTACAGTTATTTATCCTGGGAAAAGGGAGTGGTTTTGGGCGGTAAATCTCGGTAACCGGGTTCCCGCCATTCAACCCCGGTCTAGACATCAATGGGTGACTTTCAAATCCTCTGCTTGATACTTTATCTGGCTGCAGAAGCCTCTTTAAAAGAGATTCTRCAGTGATTTTGTAAAAACTTTTTAGCCAGTAGTTCTGAAAGCAGCACTCACAACCCAAAAGTGATCCCCTAAAATTGCGTACCACGTCACATATGTGCATATATGTGCACCACATTGCTCACTCTCTGCTGTGTGTGCATCTTGCTGTCACTCAAATGGTGAAGGGATGAAGCTCATTGGGTACAACTCAAATTGTTAGGGCCCTGGCCCACGTGGGGYAAAATGAAAGGAAAATAGCGCAGCAGTTAACAGAAAAACTGTAAATCTGCTTATAGATTATGCATGTATGAACTACGCGGATACATCTGGCCCAAAGCGGGAGGTTTCAAAAAGTCTTAGTAGTGGCCAAAGTTCCGGGAACATGTCTTTCAAAAAGGCACAATGAAGACGTTTTTAGATCAATATCAAATCATTTCTGGGTAACAATTAAGTACCTTAATGTAATAGATATCCATTAAAATTGACAAACTGCTATTTAGCAATAAACTATTTCTCAAGCAAGACTTTTGCTAGGACTGTCTGAGAAAAAAAATTGTTTTAAAGTGTTAGTTTTTTTAGCTGTTGTACAATATGATATAAAACACAGGAAAATCACGTTTGACTGCACCTTCAAAAAGAAATCCACAGTAGAGACAAATTACTTCATCACTTTTCAGTTTCTCATGACAACTGACCTGTGGCCCCCTGCCACGCATGGCAACTTCCCCAGGGAGCAGAGAAAAGAAAATCGAACAGATTGTCAGACAGACACATTCCTTCATCTCCCATTTCCCAATCTACAAACAGTAGACAACCCTTCTGGTCACGAGACTGAATGCAACGTGGCTTAGGGTAATAATACCCATTATAGCATCAGTCAACACGAGGGAAGAGAAGAACTGTGTTGAAGGCTTCATAAGGCTGATTGACACCCAAATTAACCAAGTCACAAGTGTTGAACAAAAAAAACGTGGAAGGGAAAACCAGAGCTCAGATATAATTATACATTAGCCTGAARTTCAGAGGCAGGCAGTCTCAGCAGAGCAGCAGTTCAGATGCTGATTGCTCGGTCTTCAAACATAAAGCCTGGGAAATCGAACTGCTCAAATAGAGTTGTGAGCGGACTCGAGCRAGCTACTCACAGAATTTGGAATGAAAGCCTACCACAACGTGGCGCTCCCCTTACTTTGACTACGAAATTAGGTAAGGGATRTTTACTTTTACCACATTTTAGATATACACAAGTATTAATTAAATATATGCTGTATTTGATCATTGGACCAGCAACCCTCGTACAGGWCTACTTCAGCCACATGGCAAAAACTAAAGCTGATAGTACAATATGCAGAAGGCCTAACAAATGGGTTATACTGGTCCAAGTATAACATTCCATTAAAACTCTTGGCCCCCCAATCATTGGTTCCTCTGGACTTAAGCCGGCATGAGGGCGGAAAACAAAGGGCATAATTAACTRCACTAGAATACTACTGATCGATGCCTTGGCCATGTAAAATAAAGAGCTTGTAGGGAACCAGACCTCCATTACACAGCACAAAGTAGCCATGGCAATGTCCCCAAACACCTACAATGCTTAATTGCCTCTTTCAAATAGCATATTGACTTGGCTAAATAAAAGTGATATGTGGTCTCTGGCTGCCTTTTCAGACTTCACTAAGCGTGGTCGATACCATATTTCAGCGCTGATAAACAAACACCCAAAAATAACAGACATGAATTGTAGTTSTACGTCGGGCCAAATAAAACATTTATCAAGACTTCAGCAAGAAMGCAACATATTTCTTACCAAGTAGTTGTCTGCGACATATTCTGAAAGCCCCATCCCAAACTATTACAGAGACAAAGCAGCTATGCTTAGACTGCTGACTATAGTCAAAACTAACTACAGTAGCTGATGTAATTTGGTTTTAACGCATGTGATATACACAAAGAAGTTAAAGGGAGCCTCACATACTTTACAACATGGCCTAGGCCCTAGAGCACCCACACACACCCACCCCCCCTGAGAAACAATTTCATGGCACACAATTTTCTTCTCCCAGTACAATGACATGAATTCTACTGAGATTAACCTCACCTCAAAGATTCGAGAGGGKAAAAAGAGGCCTTCTATGTACACACACACCTCCTTTTGCCCTTCTCTTGAAATATATACATATACAGTTGAGGTCGGAAGTTTACATACACTTAGGTTGGAGTCATTAAAACTCATTTTTCAACCGCGCCACACATTTCTTGTTAACAAAATATAGTTTTGGCAAGTCGGTAAGGACATCTACTTTGTGCATGACACAAGTCATCTTTCCAACAATTGTTTACAGACAGATTATTTCACTATCACAATTCCAGTGGGTCAGAAGTTAAAATATACTAAGTTGACTGTGCCTTTAAGCAGCTTGGAACATTACAGAAAATTATGTCACGGCTTTAGAAGCTTCTGATAGGCTAATTGACATCATTTGAGTCAATTGGAGGTGTACCTGTGGATGTATTTCAATGCCTACTTTCAAACTCAGTGCTTCTTTGCTTGACATCAATGGAAAATCAAAAGAAATCAGCCAAGACCTCAGAAAAHAAATTGTAGACCTCCACAAGTCTGGTTCATCATTGGGAGCAATTTCCAAACGCCTGAAGGTACCACATTCATCTGTACAAACAATAGTACGCAAGTATAAACACCATGGGACCACGCAGCCGATCATAACCACACTCAGGAAGGATATGCGAAAAGCACAAATCAATCCCAGAACAACAGCAAAGGACCTTGTGAAGATGCTGGAGGAAACAGGTACAAAAGTATCTATATCCACAGTAAAACGAGTCCTATATCGACATAGCCCTGAAAGGCCACTCAGCAAGGAAGAAGCCATGCTCCAAAACCACCATTAAAAAGCCAGACTACGGATTGCAACTGGGGACGAAGATTGTACTTTTCGGAGAAATGTCCTCTGGTCTGATGAAACAAAATAGGAACTGTTTTGATCATAATGACCATCGTTATGTTTGGAGGAAAAGAGGAGGGCCGAAGAACACCATCCCAACCGTGAAGCTGGGGGTGGCAGCACATCATGTTGTGGGTGCTTTGCTGCAGGAGGGACTGGTGCACTTCAGCTCAGACATATATATACATCAAAATAGATGGAAGCGATCATAAGAGCGAAGGTGTATGTGGAATATAAATGTGAGCAGAGGAATTATTAGTGATAATTGAGCAACATCTCAAGACCTCAGTCAGGAAGTTAAAAGCATGGTGCAAAATGGATCTTCCAAATGAACAATGACCCCAAGCACACTTCCAAAGTTGTGGCAAAATGGCTTAAGGACAAAAAAGTCAAGGTATTGGAGTGGCATCACAAAGCCCTAAACCTCAATCCCATAAAAAAATTGTGGGCAGAACTGAAAAAACGTGTGCAAGCAAGGATGCTTACAAACGCTATACCGTTCACCAGCTCTGTCAGGAGGAATGGGCCAAAATTAACCCAACGTATTGTGGGAAGCTTGTGGAAGGCTGCCCGAAACGTTTGAACCAAGTTAAACAATTTAAAAGGAAATACTACCAAWTACTAATTGAGTGTATGTAAACTTCTGACCCACTGGGAATGTGATGAAAGAAATAAAAAGCTGAAATAAATCACTCTACTATTATTCTGACCTTTCACATTCTTAAAAATAAAGTGGTGATCCTAACTTACCTAAGACAGGGAATATTTACTAGGATTAAATGTCAGGAATTGTGAAAAACTGAGTTAATGTATTTGGCTAAGGTGTATGTAAACTTCCGACTTCAACTGTGCGTGTCTGTGAGATATATATATACATAGCGACTGATTGATGACTGATTGGGGAATGATGATTGTCACCTGTGAGTAGGGGAGAAGGAGAGAACAGAAATACACACAGGATACACACAGAATACTTGTATCCGTAACACACACACACAGTCAAAAGTTGACACCTACTCATTCAAGGGTTTCTTTATTTTTAAATGAATGAAGACATTTGATGATGTAACGATGGTCTTGCGGAGAGAGATTAGACCAAGGCGCAGCGGTAGATGAATACATGATTACATTTATTTAATAGACCAGATGAACACTGACACGAAAATATACTTGAAAACTACAAAACAACAAAACGACGTAGACTGACCTAATCATGAGAACTTACATAGACACGAAGAAAGCACGAACAGGAACAGACTACATACACGAACGACAACCGAAACAGTCCCGTGTGGTGCGACATACACAGACACGGAAGACAAACACCCACAAACAAACAGTGAGAACATCCTACCTTAATATGGTTCTCAATCAGAGGAAATGAATACACCTGCCTCTAATTGAGAACCATATGAGGCAACCCATAAACCAACATAGAAACACATAACATAGAATGCCCACCCCAACTCACACCCTGACCAACTAAACACATACAAAAATAAGAGAAAACAGGTCAGGA